>NC_089823.1:173962411-174242920 GCF_035046505.1 Tiliqua scincoides
GAAGGAAGACTGTTCACCCCAAACAGCTTACTCATAGGTCTGGGATACCATAACCTCAGTTTTTTCATGGTTGAGAAATCAGTGGTTAGCAGAAATCAGAGGTTCAGAAATCAGAGGTTCATAATGTTTAGCAATCCCAACCGAGTGCATTGGTTATCTTGCTTGAACATTATAAAAACAGTTATAATCCTCATTTAGTTTGTCAGTTACTTTGGAATCTTTATAGTGCATATCCTGTGAAACGGGGCACTGCTATCCCCATTTCACAGATACAGAACTGAGGCTGAGAGTGATTTGCACAAGATTACAACATAAGTTTGTGGCAAAGGTGGACCTTGTACCTAAGTTGCCCAGAGCCAATTTGAATGCACTGGACAGCACTTGTGGTCAGCAAATATATTCATGTAGTGCCATTGTGGTGCATGGCACTTCACAAAGCATAAGAAGTTGGTTCCTGCTCTGAAGGGCTTTACAATCTACCTATTGACACAAGGGAGATGGCAGTGGAAGGAGAGGGCAATGGAGTGAAAAGTAAGGGAAGAATATACAATTATTTCAAAAGCACATACTTAGCTTAGTTACAGTCAAGATCATAAACAATTCATACACAAATCCACTGCAAAGCAGTGATTTATTTCATGTGCAGGGGCTTCAATGTGCACATAGAGTTCTTTCACCTACAAATTTATTCCCACTGATGTTAGTGGATGACATTACCCCCATACTTATTTGTGTGCATGGTTCTGTACCTGCCACCATTGAAATGAAAGGTGCAGCCAGAAAGCTGTGCGCGCTTCGGGGTGCACTCTGGTATCAGGAGTTAGGTGGCTACATGGTTATGATTACCAAGAATGAATAAAGGAATTGAAAATCCAGAGCATGTTCCCTTTTAAAATGACCACTGATCCCAATTTTATTTTATTGTAACTGCACACTGCCCATTTGCAGTTGAAATCATAAAATTTGTAAAATGTCACCTCTAGAAGCACTGTGGTTCAGTCGCCTTGGTTGTTCCCTAGGTCTTGATGCATTCTGTGTAGTGGTGTTATATTCCTTGTATCACCTCACCTAGAATGTGCATTGAGCAGGCTGGCTCCCTCTCCCCTTCTTGTACATTTCCATGATTTATACAAATACTTTTGTAGCTGTATTGTATTTTATTTTTATCTTTCACATTTTATTGGTACCAAACTACTCGTGCATTTGCAGTGCTCCCATGCGTATTTACCTATTTATTCCATGATTATTTATTGAAAGCTATCTCATGCTCAGTTACTTTCCCACTTTCTTTTGCTTTAAACATTAAACAGATGCTGTATATTTTCAAATCATTTCAATGGAATGAGTGAATTCCCTCTTTTGCTGTGTCAGTGGTTTCGTTTTCTGGTGAAAATGGTGGTGGTTTGCTGTGTCAGTGGTTTTCTGGCCCGTTCGCTTCTTTGTGTGCCATTGTCCTAAAAAAATTAGACATACAGACATGAAAGCAAAATTTTCTGGTATTGGAAATAAGCAAAGCAAGTTTATAAGATGAATGAATGATTTGGGACTGTGCCAACAGCACAAATCTATGCATGTCAACTCAGAAGTAAGTCCCAGTAAGTTCGATGCGACACAGCCCAATCCTATGCTTCTCAGTGCCTAGAGCAGCCATTTTCAACCTTTTTCAGCTCATGGCACACTGACAAGGCACTAAAGTTGTCAAGGCACACTACTAGTTTTCAATTACATTATTATGTTACAATTTAATTAATATAACTAAAGGCACAAGCCTAGCCAGGTCTACTCAGAAGCAAGTCCTGTTTTGTTCAATGGGGCTTAGGATTGCAGCCTTAGATCATTACATGACAATGAAAGAAATTCCCAAGAAGCTTGGAGAGGGAGGTGTATGTGGTTTCTGGAAAGGAAGAACAATGTTTTGAAGCAGGTCTGTTCAAACTGTTATCAGTCGATATGCTCTGATATGCCTGGAGGTGCTGGCAAAGAGAGATGAGCATACTGGAGAAATGGGGCAGTGAGGAGATGTGGCTGAAACAAATGCAGGATTCACTGGGGTGGGGGGGAGAGAGAATGAATGGGAGGCAACTGGTTTTGAACTTTGGAAGGTGGGGAAGAGGGAGGGGAGGGGCAGAAAGAGGGGTTAACTGCAGTTATGATGGGGGATGTGTGTGCAGGAGGGGAGGAAGTGGGGGGAGGAAAAAAAGCATCACTTGCCTGCTCATATATTCAAGAAAGAGTTCAACCAAGCCTCTGTATACTCAGAAGTAAACCCCATTATAGTCAATGATGCTTACTCCTAGGTAAGTGTGGATCGGATTGTGGCCCAGCACCCTTCCTGCCAAAGCCTTGCCAGCGGAGGCACCGCAGGGAGGGTCACTTTGGGTCATTGCAGGCAAAGAAAAGGGTCTCTCCAGGATCCTTTCCAGCCAGCTGCTTCTGGCTCTGTCCCTGCTTCCACCTTCAGGCTCAGTTCTGCTGCTGCGCCAGGCTCCAAGCCGCCGCTTCTCCCACGCGCGCAGCTGCTGCCGCTGCTGTCTGACTCCTTGGGCCCGTGGCACACCTGAGGCAGCCTCACGGCACACCAGTGTGCCGTGGCACAGCGGTTGAAAACTGCTGGCCTAGAGGAAATGGTTACCGCTGTAACCTGTGGGTGCAGGGAAGTCTCCTTGGGGGAATATTTAAGGTGTAGGGCTTCTAGGCCCAGGAAGGCGTTAAGATATGGCAGAGGCCTCCTCCACCAATCCCACCCCCCTCCCAGGCATGATCCATCCTCCCCTCATTCCACCCTCCCCCACGCAGAAAGACCCGCTCCTCACCTCCGTTCCACCCTCTCCCCGCCCCTGCACTGCCCTGTGCGGTATGTACGAATGCCAGCAGTTGCAGCTTCGGATCTCTGCCAGCGCTAGCCTCAACTAGGATCAGGTTGGGTATTTCTAACACAGGTGATGCTGAAGACCTACATGTCTTTTCTAAATTGGTATTAAGAAACTGAATAATGACATACCCTCTAATGTCTCACCGATAAAAATAGGCATCTGACACACACTCCACTCTTCTTTCTTATCCTCACAGTTCTTGCCTGACCCTCCTCATGCCACCATCATTACTGGAGACTGTATTTCACTTTTTCTACCATAGCCTCAATATCCCTCACTGATTTCAAAATTAGTAAAGCGATTAACGAAAAGAACGTACTTGAAGAAACATAAGTGTTCTATAATATGCTATCAACAATTCAAAATATTCCTCAACAGCTGTGGTGTATGGAATGATGGCTTGATGTTTCTCATACACATGTGTTTATATGGTTAAGTACTAGCGACAAAATGCATTCATTCTCCAGTCAGAGTTTTAAACCTGAGGAGGGAACTGAGGACCGGAGAATGACAATGCTAAGCAACTCATACTAACAAAATGTTAACACGGGATCCCCTCCAAAGTCTAAATTAGGGTTAAAAAAAGGATTATGACTTACCAGAGACTGGTTTTGAAAACAGGGATCTTCCCAGGTGAACAGGGACAGTTCAGCCGTATGACGTACTTCAGACAAATTTGATAACCCTCATCTATTCACAGGCCTACAACACCCCCCCCCCCTTTTAGTTACCAAGGATGTTTGAATAGATTTAAGATATTTTTGGGGTGCTGAATCCAAAAATGGCATCCATTCTGCCTTATTTGCTCTAATTTTGGGGGTACGGCATACCCACCTTATATGCTGATTCAAGCAGTTTTCCCCATGAGGAAGTCGAATTGGAATATAAGATGGCTATGCTGTACTGCCAAAGTTAGATCCAACTGGGCTAAACCAATACCATTTTTGAATTCAGCACCCCAAATATACCCAAGAATAGGTCTAACTTTTAAGACAGAAAAATGTATGTAGGCCTGTGTTATTGTTATTCACGACTTTGAGTGGACAACAAATATAATATACATTATCAACATTTGCCCTCCTTATATGTTCTTTCATGACATTCAGTGGAGGGCAGAATGGGAGTTCTTTCCCCCTGAAGAGGGGGAGTGGGAATGCACTGGTTAGCAACACCCTCTCTGCCAATGTGCTCCTTAAATATGCCTGCTGGTGTTCCTACATTCAGTTCTCTGCAGACAAGACACCACTACTTGCCAAAATTTTTAAAATCTTGGTATTTTCAAATAATACCATCATGTTACATATCATCCAATGTGTAATTTCATGCAGAATGCAATGAAACAAACTGCATTGAAATATCTCTATTCTATTAAACACTATAACCCTAAAACCAGTGGGCGCAGGGCAATGGTGCATCATCACACCCACCACCTGGGACTGCATGGGAGGACCCACCCTGCTCACTGCATGGGAGGAGGTCCATCATAGGATGATGCTCTGGACTCCTGCACTGGTTGACACAAAACCTTAGTGACACCACTGTCTATGAGAGGCTCCAAGCTAGCCCTCTAACCGTGCTCTGACTCAGAATTCAAGCTAGCTCTCTGTGGTAAAGCCATCCTCAGACTGTGTTTATATGCATGCAAGTATGCACATAGGAAGTTCTTTTGCTACAGCATCATGTGCTTTCCACATTAATCACTGGCCTACCACTTCCTCCTTCTCCTATCACCCAGCATGGTGGTTCACATCCACTCAACTTCCATCCTCTCCCTCCCCCTCACCAAGGGAGGAACCTGAGAACACTGCCTCCTCTCTTCCTTGGTGATTGTGGTAATTGTCCCCAGAGAGAGGGATTGCATATGCGGCTTGTGCCAAGTTACCTAATGTTAGGGACTTTTGGGGGGGTGGATTCAAATTGAGGGGGGAATGGAACCTGGAGATGGTAAAAAAATGTGTGTGTGTGTGTGTGTGTGTGTGTGTGTGTGTGTGTGTGTGTGAGAGAGAGAGAGAGAGAGAGAGAGAGAGAGAGAGAGAGAGATGTACTTGGGAAAACGCAATTACTTTCATTGGGGAGTATAGGATGGATAAATTTAATCTCTCTTACATTAGGCCCTTCATGTAATTTTAATATCACAATGTGGCTCTTGGGCCAGAAAGGTTACCTGCCCCTGTCCTAGCAGCTCCAGATGTAACAGGTTTGCTGTGCACAATTCTAAGGGGTCAGTGGTTGGTCAGGTTCACAACAGGGAATATTTTTTCTAGAAAATGGTTTGAAAAGCGGGAAAAATTGGTGTTTCAGAATTAACAAACTATCTGGGCACACAACACTTATGCATTCTTGTCTAGTGACTGCAAATACTACTTAGCTTGAAAATATGTGGTGTTGTGTTATCTCATTGGCACGGGTGGGTGCCTAATGAAAAAAAATTTTATTAGAAATTTTGTTACCTATTTTTCCATATATGGGTGGTCTTAGGGCTAATGCCTAAAAAATTCTTCATTTGGAGGTAATTTTCTTATCTCATTTTATGCTCTTAAAAAACCTATTGGGTTAGTAAAACCATCCCAAGGACAAGTAAGTTTTGTGTTTTCAAAGAATAACTTGACAGTTGCTAACCAGCTTATGACTCAGCAACCTCTGCTCAGAAGGTTTGACTCCACAGCAATGTTTTGGCTCCTCCACAAGGTATGCATTGCAATGTCACTCAAGCCTTGGCCAAGTCTGTGTCTCAGCAAATATCTTAACATTATGGTTATGCCCTGGCAAGTTCAGAAGTAAAATATATGGACTCCATGGATTATCATTCCAATCTTCACTCTGCTTATCCAAAGCATCCCTGGCAGACAAAACTTTGAAACTAACTACAGAAAAAGACTTATGAACCCAACAATCCCATTCTCATTGGGCTCCTGCCCACACAAATTCTTTGGAGATTGGAATGTGGCAGCCCAATCTGATACAGGCTGCCCATGCTGTAGTACAGCAGCACCGAAATGGCCACCGTTGTACCCCGCTGAGCCAAAGAGGCAGCCAAACATTTCCTCGGGTTAGCAGCAGGCCTAACACTGGGCAAATGGGGCAAATGCCCCTGGTGCTGGTTCGTGCACCTCTAGTACTGTGCGGGAAGCCTCACTGAGGCTCCCAGCACAGTTGGAAACTGCATTTCCGTTTTTCTGGAAGTGCAGTTTAAGACAGCGGTGAAGCCTCACAAGGCTTCCCCAGTTGATCCTGTGGTAACGTGAGGCTTTGTCACACTCCAGAGGTAGGGAGTAGCTTCGCGCATGGGGGGGCAACATCTCACAGGGGAGGAGGGTTTCACAGACCTTTACCCTGGGAGCAGGGAGGAGGAAGTCCGCCACTACATCAGTTCCCTCACTGTTCTGGGCCCCCAGCAGCCCCTATGGGTCTACTTGGATCTGAGTCAGCTATTTAGCCGGCACAGAACCAAGAAGACATGTGTAGGGCTCTGAGGCCTGGGAGGGAGCTATAGGATGCCCAGATTCACCCCCTCCCCACTTTCCCCCATCTTCCTCCCTGCCCTGGAATGCCTCCCTACAACTCAGCAGGAAACTTGCTGCTGCTGGCTCCCGGCAGTCACTCCACTGACATGGAGGTCCAGCACTAACTGGCATCAGCCTCCTGGCTGGCATATTTCTCTCCCATTTGCCGTGACGTGCCTTACAGCCTGTTTGCGACAGCAGTTGCCAGGGCAGCACACAGGAGACCAGCGCTGCCTGGCAATAGGATTGGGCCCTAAATTCATTGAAATTCATATTAGTGCTTTCAGCAATGCTCCCCTTAATATATTTGAAGGATTCTTTGGGGAAATATAGCTATTTGAAACTAAAACTAAAGGTTTTATCTTACTTTATGATACCAATATTTCTCATCAGCAGTCACTGCAGAGTGACATTTTATTGTTTGCAGGACCACTGTTCCTGAAATGTGACTTTGTTCACATCCCAAAATGTCTAGAACTGTATAGAAATGCGTGGAAGGGAGGAAAGTCTGTCTCTCTTGAATTTATGTGTCCACCTTCTTCCCAACAATCACAAAAACATTCTTAATGATCATCTAAAGACTGATTCTAAACTCCTTTACTAGTGGGCAGATACCACGTTTTAAAAGGCCTTACGTGTTACAACTATGTTGGGCACTACAGCAATGTACACAATTTAAGAGCCTAATCTTACCCAAATTGCTCATTGCTTCAGACTTTCACAATATTACCACACAAGGATATACAAGGTACACTGTTAGTGTGCTGAACAGATCTCTGCAGAAAATCTCGCATCTCTTGTGTTATTTTGACAATTAAATTTGAACCTAGGCCTTCCTTAAAAATAGCATTTTAATGTTACAACATTTTAATGTTATTGGCAGCAACTGAGACCCTGCACATGCTTGATCTCATCTGACCTCGGAAGCTAAGCAGGGTCAGGCCTGGTTAGTACTTGGATGGGAGACCGCCTGGGAATACTGGGTGCTGTAGGCTTATACCATAGTCTTTCGAGACTGAAGGTTGCCAACCAATGTTACAACCACCTTGCAATGTAGGCTATTCAAGCTGTCTGAGTGTCAATTTGAAGCTGAATTTAGCTGAATAGCTAAATACTGTTAATAATAATAATAATAATTTCCCATCCTTCACCTTGACTGTGCACCATAGTGATCACAAAGCGGGAAGTGGGTTGCGATCATTATTTTTAGACTTTCAGAGGCATGGGCAGCCCTACAGAAGGGTCTGCAGGAATCCCTGCACCCTCTGGAGGCCATTGCTGTGTTAGGTAAGTTCAACCCCCCCACCCCCACTGCCCCTGGCAGAAGTATGATCCTGGTGATTGCCTTACTGCCTTTCCCTCTCCCCTGCAAGCACTTACCTTACTTATGCTGCAATCTTAACCACACTTTCCTGAGAGTAAGCCCCATTGAACAAAACAGGACTTACTTCCGAGTAGAACTGGTTAGGATGGTGCCCTTCGTGTAATCCATCTCATCCATCTAGCACTCTCTGGAGTTGTGTCAGCTTAACAACCTAGTGAGAGAGGTCAGGCTGGGGTGACCTCGATAAAGTCACTCGATATGTTTTGTGACTGGGCAAGGGTTTGAACTGGGTTCTGCCAAATCTAAGGCATAATATTTGCAGAAGAATTAGATGGAATTTAGGTATGAATTGTTCTGAGTTAAAATGATTCAGACCATGCAGCTTAGGCCACAGCCTTATGCACACTTACTTGGGAGAAAATACAACTGAATCTAATGAGACTGACTTCCAAACCATGGCACATAGGCATCAGGCGCCAGATTTGCAGGCCCGTCCACCTCCAGTCCACTCACTCACTTCCACTGCTCCTCCTTTTGTTCCATGAATTCAAAAAAGAAGTGAACAAAGCAAAATAGGAAGCATGGAAGGAAGACGATTGCTGGGCTATGGGAGGAGAAGCAGCAGCACTGGCAGCTGATGTGGCACAAGGCAAGGGGGCAGTATCTGGACATTCCCTCAGATGCCAAGATGTCTTGGGCCAGCCCTGTGCTTAGAGCACAGTTCAATTTTTTGATCCCAACAACTGAACAAACCAGCCCTTCCTCCCCTGCCGCTTTATAGCATGCAGTTGAACCAACGAAATGGACACTGCATGCTATGATGGAGGGCGATTGGACAGCATTCAGGAGGTAATTAAAAATATTTTGTTTACCTCCTGCTAGGCTGCCCAGTAGTTTATGAGTCCCCTTGGACGTATGCCAGCGATTTTGCTGGAGCAAGTCAGAGGAGAACAGGGGGTGTGTCGGATTGGAAAGTGAGGGGTAGGATCCGATAATGGTTGCTAAAGCTGGATTCACTGCCTACCTCCCTCAGCATGTCCCCAGTTCCTCCCTCCCAGCCAGTTTGCCTCCCCCTCCTCCCCCACAAACCTCCCCCAGTCCCAGCCTACTTGCCTGGCACCGCGTGGGTTCTGTGGCAGTGGGGAACTGGCAATGCAGCTGCCTTGCAGCAGAGCCTCAAATGGCCTGGCAGTGACACAATCTTTGCACAAAATCAGCATGCACTCCAGGTAATGGAGAAGATAAAAAGCTTGGTGGTTTTGACATTGTGGTTATACAGATTAAATAATAGGCAAGATCATTTGTCTACTAGACTTTGATTATGCTGCTCCAAAAGCAAAATCTTTGCCCCTTGCAGTGTGCTCAATACATTCGATAGCATCTTATGTGAGGTAAAACTCACAGATTTTTTTAAGGCCTTCAGTATTTAATCCAAGGACAGATGAGACATTTAAATTTTAGTAGCACTCAGTTATACACCTGACATAGAAAAATGGCTGCAATCCTTTTTATCAGATCAGAGAATAGGCATTAAATGACAAAATATTAGTCAGGCCATAGATCCACGGAGCCTATAAGTTCTGAAGCAGCTTCATTAAATCTATTTCTTTTTTAGGGGACAGAAGGGTATTGTACGATGTTGCCAGTCATTTGAAGCATGAGGATTTTTTTAAAAAAAATTTAAAATATCACTGCCAGGTACTTTATCCATCTGTCAATTTTCATATTTATTGTTTTCCCAATCACTTTATTCATCCATCTGTTCATCTGTGTAAACCCATTTTTAAAAATTTTAATTTTTATTTATAGACTGACCTTAATAAACTCTCCTCAAGTACCGTGTGTTTATCACTGTCATGGATGAAAACATTATTAATGACAGGCGAGTCGAACAGGGAAGATGACTGCCCTTTAAATTCCTTTTCAGCTGACTGGGCCGGAGCAACTCAGCTGGTTAGAGGTGGCTCCGATCAATAAGGTCAGAGTTCAGTCACTGTTCCCATCACTTCTATCATCCCCATCATTGCCAGCTAACGATGCCTGCAGGTGGAGCATTGCGGCTTTCTACATTTATGAATTGCCTCGCTTCATATTGAAGTCTCATCAGCCCTGCAGGACTTAGAGAAAAATATAGTATATACATATATACTGTATATGCCATCCTGCGATGGATATGTATTTTGAAATGTGTTCAAGTAAAGACATAGAGGTCAATAAAGAGAAAAATAAATCCTATGTATTAAGAGGGAAAAGGTAGACCAAGAACTTGAAAAACAGTGCTAATAGGACTTTTGGTGGGAACTCCACCAAAAGAAAAAATACTCCAAACTCAAAATCATGGACATGACTCGGATCTCTAGGATCGTCCCCAACACTCTCAACACTTGCGGTAGAATGGCACAGAAGAGGAAGTGTGGAGGAGAAGAGAGTAGTGGCCTAGAGCATGTGACAGTCTAGCCTCTCTTCTCAACTCCATTCTTCCTGTTCTGTTCCATTCGCTCTTCTTTGTTGAAGCCAGGGAGTGGGAGAATGAGCGGCATCTGGGGCACATTGCCAGGTTACAGGGGACATCACAGGCATGCTGCTTGTGGAGGAGAAGTGGCAGAGGCAGGAACCCCTGCCATCCCACAAATGACAAATGCCTGTCTTCCTCATGGATGGGCTGGCCATAGCGATCCCCATCTTATAGATGGGAAGGGGACACAGAGAGCCAGAAGCTCTGGCTAGAATGGAGAATACTGGAAATGATAACAAAATTAGCCCTGTGCAAGATGTACCTACTTTCTCCCAAACTGAAGTCAGAACAATCGGCAAAGGGGAGGTGCGTGATTGTGAGTTCTGGCTTGAGTGGTGGTGGGCAGAGTAGTGATGGAGAGGAGTACATTTCCTGCCCTGGAAATAATTTTCTTTTCCAACCTTTTCCTTTCACCCCTAACTTTCTTTCTTGTCATCGGTGTACATAAGCTACATGACTTAATACTGATGAAGCTGCCTTAAGAAACTCTAGATTTTGGCTTACTTACAGCACGGTGTTGAGCATATTTGCAAGTCGTATCAAAATTTAATTCACACTGATACAAATTATTTCCTGTGATGTAAGAAAAGGCAGGTGTTGTTCAAATATTGCACTGTTGCATCAGGGTCTGGAGGAGCTCTCATGCCAAGCCCGCTAACCCTCCAGCACTTACTTGCATGCATGTGCTTGCATGCACCATCATCTCCTGTGGCAGCGATGTTCAACTTTTTTCATCTCACAGCACACTGAGAAGGCACTAAAATTGTCAAGGCCTTCTGGCTACCTCTAGCCTTCAGACCCACACCAGTTATAGAGCTGGCATAGGTCTGAGGAGAGCAAGGGAGCATTACAAGGAGGGGTTACATGATATAGACAACTGTCACTGGATCCACCCTGACATGACCCTGGTTCCTCCCCTGAAATGCGCTGTTACTTCCCCTCCCCACTCTCAGCCTACCCTGCCGACTTACTGGTACCAGCAGGCCATCCAGCAGAGTTTGGTGCACATGTGGTGCCACAGGCCCTTTTATTTTGGACCTTTTAAGATAGCTGAAATGTCATGCCCTGCACCAGCAGCTCTGTTGCGCAAGAAAGTGGCACATTTCTGCTGGCACAGGGCGTGACATTTCTGCTACCTTGAAAGCCAACCTTCTCATTTTGGTATATCAAACTCCCATAAAAGACACAGGAGGAAATTAGTACAGTTTTTATCTGGTCTGCTGGCAACTCTACAAATAAACTAACTTAAATGGTATGGTGTTTGACAAGGAGATTTCTGGATATAAAGTAGATGCTTTGAAGAAATGCCAGATAGGACCAGGTTGCTAGGGTAAAATCTTGTCCAGGGGCTTCTGTGGCACTTCCTACTCCCTGAAGGTACACTGGACATTGTATCTGTCACTAGTACTGAGTACTCAGGGCCTGGGCTGGCCAGGTGGGACATCTCTTGAGTATTTGACTAGTGTCCAACCTGGTCAACCTCTGAAGCTACCCCTGACCTCAGAACAAAACCCAGTTATCTCCCTGATATTCCATTCCATAACCTTTATTGGCATTAAAACAATAATTTACAACAACAATAATAACAGCTAGCACAATAGCTGTGTTGCCCAGGGGGAAAGTCATAGCAGGGGCTAATAAGGGAGAAAACCCTGATATTCTTCATTCATTCATTCCCTCCTTTCTTTCCTATGTCCTTCACCAAACCTCAGCTCATCTCACCAGAAAATTCAATCCAACAACTCAAACTGAAGCATTTCCTTTCCCCCCAAAAGTTTTCATTTTTATGCTCCTTATCCTTCCCTGTCTCTGGATGATACCCCAAGTATATTCACATGCTCCTTTAGAACTCAACTAACCAAATAATCCTATACAATTTTCCAGCACTGATGCAGCCGTACCAATGGGACATGGCTGCATCTTATAGTGAGGAGGCAGTTTTGGAGGCCTCCTCAAGATAAGGGAATGTTTGTTCCCTTACTTCAGGGCTGCACTGAGGCTGCACCAGTACTGGAAACTGGAATAGGATTGGGCCCCAAGTCTCCTGAGGTTCCCTTTAGGTCAGTTGACCACCTAATGGCGCAATCCCAACCCCTTATGTCAGTGCTTTCCAGCATTGACTTAAGGGCAATGCAGCTCTAAGGTAAATGAACAAACATTCCCTTACTTTGAGGCCTCCATGAGTGCCACCCAACTGCAGGATGCAGCACATGTCCCATTGGCACCACTATGCCAGTGCTGGAAAGTGCAGACATAAGGGGTTAGGATTGCGCCCTGAGTCAAATACTTCAGTTGGTCAATTGATAATATAGGTCAATTGTACCATTACCATTATTATTACCATTACCATTGATATCAATATCAATATTACCATTGATATAATACTGTGGATAGGCCACAACAAGCTCTAGATATTAGAGCAAACAATCCTATATACTTCAATGGAATTACTTCAGTGTAAGTAGTTTGTATAGCATTGTATTGCTATTCCCATATAGGGAATTTAGATAAATAGTATTCCAAACATACAGATCAGTGATAATAGCCCTACTTAATTACCAGCAAAAAATGTATGCTGACAAAATATATCTATGTAGCAGCTTAGGAATTGTAGTAAAAGTCACATTAATTTCAAAATCATACATTTCTGGGGGAAGTCGTGTTCAGATTTATGAGAGATAATGGTTAAAAGGTGGCTATAAATGCTTTATGAGTTCAGTAGGTTGACATAAGTGGCAACCTTGCTGCAAAAAATACATTTTTTATTCAGGTGGCTTAAAATAGGTTTGACAAATATTTGGCAAGGTAACTTCACCTCATGTTTTATCTTTGGGAGGTATGGCTGGGTCTTTATTTCCTGTTGGTGACACTGCTTGATTATTCAGGATGGGATGGCAAGAGAAAATGTGTGCATACATGCATGTGTGTGTGAGAGAGAGAGTGTGAGAGAGAGAGAGATAGAGAGAGAGACAAAGACAGTTTTATATTCATGCTGTCATTTAAGCCCAAGAGGTGGGGGAAATCATTAAAACTTTGGGCTTCCTAGCATGGATCTTCATATTGGCAATGGTAACATAAATCGGAGCCATGGACATATTTAATCTAATATCTATAATTCTGACAGTGAAATAAGCAACACAAGTGCATATGATAGTTTGTGACACACAATTTTAACTTCATTCAGTCACTTTGCTTTTGAGACATGGTTACCTGCAGGATAGGGCCATAAAACAAGGATGTACAAGAATGTGTCAAACGTAGGGCTTCCCTAAATTACACTCAGAGGCACAGATTAATACATTTCATACATTCTAGTCATGAGTGAAGTACTTATAGCAGCACAACGTGCTCCTTCAGTGATATCATTCATGGGAATTAACTACAGCGAACAGTGACAAGCTGGAAAAATGCCCCTACTATTCAAACTGTACAAATGGCATTTGGACACAGTAACTCAAAACTGGACACTTCATTTCAAGTTTAAAGCTAGTGGCCCAGTCAAAAGCTATTACTCCATCTTCTTTATTTGTAGTCCATGCTTTTGTGCTCTTTAAGAATCAAATAAATACTGGTGTAATGGTTAGCAACTGCCACTTCAACGAAAAATACTGCTAAATTCACCAATAAGTCTTCTTTCTACACACTCAAATTTATGACACAAGAACTGGAGCCATTCCTATTACGATGTCTGGATTGGGGTTCTTTTTTTCCTTGCTTTTTTTTTTTTTTAAATGCAGAAGGCAGCTCACTCTGCTGATAAGGATTTAAACCTGATCTCCTTTTTCTTTGTTTCCTTATAATACATCTCATTTTTGAGGACAGTGAAGTACACAATCAATATATGTAAGCAAATACAGAGCTTACATACACATATTCTCACGACTGACAAATCTCTTTTTGAGAGATAGGTTTCCTTTCCTGTCTGCATTTGTGTTAACGGAGAAGGTCTCATTACTATCCAGACACATGGTGAGGGGAGGGGAGGGGTTGAATTGGCCCATGACCTCAACAAAACCCAGGTAGTCTGCCTAAGGCTGAATTGAAGTAGGGTATGGGCAGTGTGATGTAATGTTAATGGGGATGTCAGGGTAAAGTACTGCTCTGAGCCTCCCATGGTCATTTTACATGCTCCCTAATGGGTGCTACTGCTAGCCCCAGCACTGAGGGTTCAGGGAGCAGCCCAGTCAGGAAGACTTCTTGATGGGTGTGGGCCCTCAGCCAATGTCCAGCCTGGCTGACCTGGATGCCACCCCTGGATATAGGAGTTGACATAGATTGATCTTTATGACTGCTCCCCTCCCCACCAATATATATCTCCAGGCCTTTTTAACCAATATAAATATGCAGCCTAGCTATGAGAAGCAAATGGCTTACCACATACAGAATGGTCTATTTGTAAATAATTGTTCAAGATCTAAAAGCCCACTTCAGTTCCATGCCACCAGCACTGAGGCACCTGAGCCAAGCAGACATGCAATGTATCCTGTGGTGGGGGATCAAGGGGCCTCCTCAGGGTAGAGGAATATTTGTTCCCTTACACATTGATATGTCCCTTGTTGCCCTATGGGTTTACTAAGATCTGTGCCAGTTCTTTGGCACAAGTCTGAGCAGACCCAGGGAATGTGGCAATGCTGGGCAGGGAGCATAGCAAATTGGTGGCACTGTTGCCATTGATAATCACCCATGCCACTCCCTGCCACCCCTCCAGGTGGCTTCAATCCCAACCCTGTTTCTCCTCGTCCCTGCCCACACACCCACCCCACACACAGCTTATCAGCGCCAGAGTGAATAATGTTCTTGCTACAGTTTATGGATATCTGAATGCAGTGAGGTCCTTCAATTGTGGGACCAGGCTGGTTCAGATGATTCTTTACTTCCAGCATGGACCCTGTATGATGTGTGCGCTCATGGTGCATAAATGACTTGCTCCCACCCCTCACTTCCTGGTTAATTCCCATGGAGGTTGTCCAAATCACCCCTATATTTGCTGCTTGTCCGGACAAACGATTCCTCGAACATGATTAAGGAGGGCTCCCAGAAATGAGGGCAGTGTGTTATCATATGGGGCCCATTTTTTTGAACCAGCCCCTTATGAAAAAGAGCTGCCTTTAAATCTGTACAGTGCCTAACTATTTTAGGTGCTTGCAAAATTATGTATTATTTGTGGCATTAGCACTAAATGTAATACTTTCACAACATCTGTGTGAGGAATTTTTATGAACAGGCACAAAGGCATACTCATTGGTACAGTGGTTTTGTCTTTATTCTATAGGCAGCTGCAGTGAGTAGGAAGACATTCAATGACTTTAAGGTGAACTTTAAATGACATCTGAGTTTGTGTCATAATTATAAACCAAAGTTCATGCTACTTTCAGTTCTTTGATGTTGTAGATTTGGGTCTAACTAATTTACTTTACCACACTGTTGAGAGTTAAAGATTATAATGATTTTGAAGCGTTTGTTGATCATAAAAACAGAAGGTCCTTTAGTGGCTTTCATGTACTCTAAATTAATCAAAGGCTTGGCATTGTGAAGAAGCAGGTCAATACTCAACTATAAAAAGCCTATATTGAGTAGAACAGTTAGGAGTAAAGGCATTGAAATTCATGATGTGAATTCATTGATTATGTGGGGGGGGGGGAGTATGGCAGAACATTTCAAACATGTTGACATTACATGACTTGCATTTTTTTCTTTCTTTTAAGTCTAGGGTTCTTCATTCAAAGTAGTCTTATATTGCACCTAAAGCATAATTTTGAAGGTATTTGCCCCCAACAATTCTCCCTGGTAATTTCAAGCCTGACGAATCTGCTAATTATTCTATGGCAACCTAGAAGGTGCCTGAAGATGCAGAATGGTCATCTTAATTATTGTCGTCAAAAAGGAAGGTTGGAGACAGGATGTTCCTTGGGAATCAGTATAATTGTTCAACATTTTTTAAGTTGGGGTCAGATGTCCCTAGACTTGAGGTCATCTGTCCTCCTTGAGCATATAACTCCAACTGGTAGTATATGCAGTCTGTCTTGGATAGCTCAGGCACAAATCAAAACCACTTGCTCTCATGTCTCTAAGAAGTAAAGTCTCTTCGTTGATAATTAAATTAATACTGGTAGCAACCAATCCAAACTGACAGTTGTCTGAAAAACGGAGTTCCTGCTCACTCTGATAATGGCTTGTCACAAAGCAAAGTTTGGAGAAATCCTGAGTCAGTTTCACATGACAGTACTGTATGTATAGCTAAACTGCAAAATCCAAAAATTTGCTGCTGGATGCATTCACGTGCACGTGCAACAAAAATAACACATGTGCAACTACTATCTGCCTTATGGTTATATTGGGATCCAGGATTAACTCCCCCCCCCCCCTTTGCAGATTGAGTTAGAATTATGATGCAGCAGGGGCATTGGGGAGGTGATCATCTGTCAATAGTGGTGTCATTAACCACATTTATCCTACTGAATTAGCCCTGTTAAGTGGCAGTCACATTTCTTCAGTAAGATAAAGGGGCTAGTCCTATTAAACTTTCCAGCACTAATACAGCCATGCCAACAGGACTTGTGCTGCATCCTGGGAGGAAGGGCGGTCACAGAGGCCTTCTCAAGGTAGGGGAACATTTGCTCCCTGACCTCAGAGCTGCATCGAAGCTGCTTCAATGCTGGAATGTTGGATAGTACTGGGACCATAGTGTAGTTTGGGTAATTAAATAGGGATAGTTCCTTGAAGGAAGGAATCATGCTGCCTCCCCCCCCCAGCATATACACACAAGAAATAACCATGCATTTGCCACACTATAAACTGAAAAGACCTTTAAAGTGATATGTGATAAGGGGACAAATATAAAAGAAGAGAAAGTGTTAAACTATGTTATTTCAACACATTTTGTTGAAATCATCCACCTGGTCCTTGCGTAAGCAATGAATCCTACATCACAGATTTTCAAACCAGGTGCCTTTATCCCAAGCTACTTTCCTCAATTTAGGCTTTTTATAGTTGAGTATTGAGCTGCTCCTTCACAATGCCATGTCTTTGATTAATCCAAAGTACATGAAAGCCACTGAAGGACTTCTGTTTTTATGATCAACATGTCCTTCAAAATCATTATGTCATCCTTGCCTCCTTAGCTTTCACCTAAGTACTGAATAGTGCTATTTTGCAATTTAAAATTTAAAAGAAAAAAAATAAGAGGAAACCAGTAATTAAAACCTTCCTCTAGCCTTTCTGTGAAAAGAAAATGACACTGGGGGCAATACAGAGAGGCTATTCAGGGGGCAATCACTCACTAATCTCCTAGACAGGATCAACAGGTAGCAATCAAATGGGCTGAAGATACAAAGAGGAAGTGTTTGGTGTAAAGCATAGGAGCCTAGGAAAACCTTTATGGTACTTTGTCCCAGTGGACAGGCTGGAGCTGCATTTGTGTCTTATTGGCTCTCAAAAAAGTTATAAATCAGGTTTGAACAAACACTGAATGCAGAAAAATATGAACTGCAACGATCTGACAGCTATGTCATCTGGATGCTCCATAAAAAGTGAACAAAAGATGGATGGCAACTCCAGAGAAAAGAGGTAGCATAGAAGCAACCCTGCTGTAAAGTTTGTGAAATATACTGTGCAGAGAAAGACAAAATTTGGAATAAGGATTAAAACAAGTGATATGTCAGTAGATGATACAGCTAAGGCTAGAAAGACAATACCCCTCCAAATACTACTCTTGACAGGCATGGAAGGTCAGTGATTGAGCTTTTACAAGATGGAATACAGAATGTCAATGGACTAAGGTAGGGCTTTTCATACTGGGATGGGCCCCTGTGGGCCCTGGCCTGTCTCCCCTTAATCGGTGGGGGCAGCCTGGAGGCAGGGAGGAGGTAGTGGCGTGATCCCCAGGATAGTGCCACTCAGGAGGGCTGCAGGGGCTTGAGTCCACTTACCCGAGCCTCCTGCAGCCTCTCAGGGGTGTGGGGAGCCCTGCGCGACCTTCTGCAGGGCTCCCCGCAGCTTTGAATGCGGAGTGATCACGCCCCGCCTCCACTAAAGCTGAAGTGGAGCTCAATCGCTCCACTTTCACTTCTGAAGCTGTGGGGAGCCCTGCAGAAGGTCGCACAGGGCTCTCCTGGGGATACCGCCGCTGCCTCTCCCCCACAAAAATTTAGAGCGGCTCAAACTCTCCCTGAGAGTTTGAAAACCACTGGACTAAGGAACCTTTCTTGGGACTACTTCAGAACTCTGTCTGGCCTACTGTGCTTGACTGCCCCCACCCAGGAACAGTCTGCCTAGGAGAAAGGATGAAGCTACTGCCTCAGGTGCCCTGACCACATCCCAAACCTATCCGCCACTTCTGCTGTACAGCAGAGCCAAAGAGAGGAATTTCATCGGTTGGTGCAGAGTTTCTCTTGGGCCCCCTCTCTTCAAATGTGAATTTGGCTTTTTAAAAAATAAAAAGACTTTTTGACCCTGGGCCCAAGTAATATGGACCCCCTGCACCTCCCTCAGAGGCCCTGCTTTACAGCCACTTGCCTGGTCTCAGCTCAACTAGCAGAAGTAGCAGCTGTCACCTCTTGCCACTTGCTGGCCAGAGGGGTGGAGTGGTTAGAGCATCTCAGGTGCTCTAGTTCAACCCACTCTATGCTCCATAACCAACTTGCTCTCCAGGTTTGGCCAGTGAGCCCAAGTGCACACACATCCCCCCAATAATTGTGTTATCTCAGGCAAAGAAGTGGCTTTGCATCCCTCCGCCACCCCTCCACCATTCCAGGTTTCTAATTCTGAAAGTTGCCTTGAGGTATCCCCACCTTGTTAGACTAGAGCACTTGTATATTGACACAAAGTGGGACTAATTTGCAGCATCACCGTGGAACCTTTTCCCTTGGTACACAGGGTCATTCAACCCTAATAATCTTCCCCTCCAATGTGCAGTTAGGATGGAATGTTGGGCGTGATCTGCTCTGTTGCAGGGAGAGGAGCGTGGTGAGCCCCAACAGGTCTGTGCCCACCCTCCATGCAAAACGTGTCCTGGAACAAGTCATGGAGAGGAATCCCTCAGCAGACTAGCTGATGTGGAAAAGTCTCCCCAAAGAAAGAATTTTGGAAACCACTGTTTCAGAGACAACGTGCTTTATCGTGGCACTACTCCACTGCAAATGGTCCCCCAGGGCTTCTGTTTGTTTCGATGGGGACAAGTACTAGCAAGTCTATCTCATGCCTCTGAAGCAATGAATAAAACACAACTGAAATCAAGAACACATGATTAACGTAAGTCACATTAATTTCAGTAGGACTTACAGCCCAGTCCCATTGCATGATGTCATACAGGATGGAGGAACGCTCGTGCAGCAGCCGCTATATTCTGCATTCCGGCAGGGAACTAAGGGACCAGTCCTGAGCCTCATGCGCTGACTCACTGCCAGTGCTCACTGTCACAAACATGCTGTAAGGCGTGTTTGCGAGCCTTACCATGGGCCAAGCACTGGAGCTCCAGCACTGGGCCCAAACTCCCTCCAGCACTGAGCCCGTGATCTGCCGCCCGGCAACTTGTTCAGACTGCCAAGTGGCGGAGAGGTGAGCGGGGGCGTGAGGGGAGGGTGGGGAGGAGGCGTGGCAGGGGAGGGAGGAGGGCGGGAGGGAGCTCAGCTCCGCTGGATCCAGAGCCCTGTGTTAGGCCGCGCAGCCCTGACACAAGACTCCTTGATTCTGCACTGGTGAGAGAGCTGCCACAGAATCGAGTAGCCCTATTGTGGGGCTACGTCCCTTAGCCAAGGGAAGGTGACAAAAGTCCCCTTCCGCTGAGGAGCCGCTGGCATGCTTAGGATGCAACCACACTGCATACGACCAACTACATGTAACCATGCTGCTGGTAATCTTGCTGCCATGCACCAGGCTCCTCAGGATTGGGTTGTAGTTCAGCTGGGAGAGGTACCACTATCTGCTCCTATATGCCAGCTCTTTTGCTGGTGCAGAGGAGACTGCTGGGGGTGTGTAGGGCCAGGGACAGGAGTTTGGATACGGTGGACTCTGGTGCCGTGATCCGCCCCCATCCTGATTCCAGCCCCATGCACCCGATCCCTGCCCCTTTTTGACCCCTCTGCCAGCAGGAACTTGCTGGTGGCCAGTCTGTGCAGTGCTGCTGACTGTGTGATGCCTTCCAGCCTTTGCACCGGTGGCAGCACTTTGCAGATAGGCAGAGAGGTTTCCATGATGGCATACCTTGGTATGCCAGCGTACCATAAGGATAGGATTGGGTGATTAATCAGGGTTACTTTTCTTTGGCTACAACCCCTTTACTGTAGCTCCTGGAAGTGTGTGATGAAACCAAATTCTGTCCTTACTTGAAGAAGGGGGAAACAGCAGTACAGAAATTCCTGCCTGTTCCTGCCTGTTGTATGGACTGGAAATCACACTCATTTTATTGAACCTGGGCTTGCATGCTAATGATGCCCAAGTTGAAATGCAATTGGGTGACACATTAATTATCATTTGGATAATCCTTATCAGTGACAGGTAAGCTCTCAGGGTTACTGGGAGGGCTTGGGTTAGGTTACTGGGAGGGCAAATTCCGCAATGATCAGTAAAGCTGTTTATACATTAAAAGGGCTATATAGGTGATAAATTGCGACGTTCAGATCACTGCTAATATTCTTCTTACTGCCAGGTGAGGTAAAGCCCAATGGACCTGAACTGTGAAAGCTCACAATGTAAAGAGATTCTTATTAATGACTCATTAAGAATGACCATTTGTGAATGACACAGATGTTTCTGTGCTGCCCTGCCTCAACAGCATTTTAACAACAGTTAGGGACATCACACAATTTTCCTCCCCACCCCCATCTTTTAAAAGCATAGATCCCCTTTGTCTTCCTGCCAGAGAGGCTGGTTGTCTAAGAGGGCCACTGACTATGAAACAGTCTCTGAGCAGCTTTGATCCCAGACTAGTTGAGGGCAGTGATTTAAAATTGCACCATCCTGTCAGGCCCTGATGATGCCATCAGAGCAGTTTTCTCCCGCTTTCACTCTGAATGCCTCCTCTCACCTTCCCTCATTGTCTTCCTCTCTCTTGCCCTGGGGTTAGGTTAGTTATTGTGTACCGCTGAGCAAAAGAAGTTCTGGTCTAGTGACTGCATTCAGTAGTTGAGAAATCAGATGGCAGGGAGATAACTAGGAAAAAGGAGAGGCACCTGCATTGCTTCACATACAAATACCCTTCTTTGGGATGTTGCTATATTGCAAATAAATGATATGTTTGAAGAAATGTGGACATCCCCAGGTCACACCTTGACAAAAAGAGATGACTGAATGAAGAAAGAAAAGTGAGGTTTCTGATTTGAATGTATGATCAGCATTTCTACAATTGTCTACTACAGCGTAGTCAGATCATGAAAACTGAAACTAACAAATGGACAAATACATGTAGGGCAAATTAATACAACTGAACCATCTTTATTGGATGCCCAACAGTGCAATCCTATTTATGTCTTTTCAGAAGTAAGCCTCACTGAGTTCAGTGGGACACATTCCCAGGTAAGCATTAAAGCAGGAGTCTCCAAACCCTGGCCCGGGGGCTAGATGCGGCCCACAGAGTGCCTCTATCACGAAGCCAACGTCTGATCCCCTGAGAGCCTCTGGCCCTGTTGACCAAACACAACCAGAGTTGTGCTTGTGGGCTGAAGGAATGTGAGTCCATTTAAGTGTGTGTGTTTTGTTTTTTGGGCTGTGTTGGTGTTTGGAGAAATCCTGAACATTTGAGCCCATTCATTCATTCATTCATTCATCTAAGTTCCATCTGTAATGTATTTATTTAAATTTTATATTTAATTTTTTTTTCTGGCCCTCATCACCATGCCAGATATCTGATGCGGCCCTTTGGCTGAAAAATTTAGAGACCCCTGCATTAAAGGATTGCCTAACTTGATGCAGAAAAGTTTGAATATGCATAGACACAATTGATT
The DNA here is from genome assembly GCF_035046505.1 of Tiliqua scincoides. Lineage (NCBI taxonomy): Eukaryota > Metazoa > Chordata > Lepidosauria > Squamata > Scincidae > Tiliqua > Tiliqua scincoides. The sequence continues at coordinate 173,984,566 of NC_089823.1, forward strand.
ATTTTATTATCTTTTAGAGAATCTAATGGGTGCTTTTCAGCCACAGTTCTCAAAGGGACAGAGGGCCCAATCCAGACCCAAACCACCTGGCACAGAGAGGTGAGTGAGAGTGTGGGGGGAGGCAGGGAAGAGGCGTTTCAGGGCTGGGGAAGGCAAGGGGAAGAAGGGCGGGGAGGAGGCATGGTGGGAGGAAGGAGCAGGGCGGGAGGAGGGCAGAACTGATGGAACTTGGCTCCACTGGTTCCTGAGCCCCATGTGGGACTGTGCAGTCTGACATGGAACTCTTGGATTCTGCGGCAACTCCAAAACTGCCATAGAATCGAGTAGCCCCATTTTGGGGCTGCTTTCTTTACCTGAGCGAAGGGGATATATGTCCCCTTCCCCTGAGGAGCCGCCAGGGGCTGTCTGGTTGTGTGCTGGATACTATGGCAACCATTTTGGCACGCCAGGCAGCTCAGGATTGGGCTGCAAAACATTTTAAAACAGCCACTTCCAGGTTGCACCAGCCTGCTCCCTGCATCATTGGCTGCATCATGTTCAGGTTGTGGAAGTTGCCTGCAAGGCATTCTGGGGCATGATGCAGTGCAATGTGGCCAATGTCATGGGGGCAGAGGCCAAAATGGCCTGGAAGCGGCTTCTGGTTCATGTCCCATATTGTCTTGCAGCTTGTTGGTCGAAGCGGGTCCAGGACCTACTGTGGACACTGTGGTGGGTTGGCAAGGTAAGAAGTTTGGGAATCACAGGGATAACCTATGCCAGAACACTGGGAAGAAAAACCATCTACTTTAACTATGCAGCTGCTCTAATGACTGTATAATTAGCAAGAGTTACTAGTTTTAAAACACATGTTTTAATTACAATAAAATAAACATAATCAATGCTTTTAACCTGTTACTGGTAGTTGCATTAGCTTTTCAACATTTTTTCTTGCTGCCATTTGCCTTGCTGGAAAAAAAAAAAGTCAAAATGACTGTTAGTGGAGCTTCCAGTTTTAACTAGGTGATGCTCATGGAGAAATATAATCAAGAAAAATGCTTTCAACTGGTTACAAGTTACAGTAAAAGAGATTCTGCTTTGAAATATGTCACTCCTGAGAACCCAGAAGAGTAAATTAGGAAGTTCTCTATACATGCTGATGTCTTTTTGGGAAATATACATTTGAGAATAAATTGATAAAATAATTGGATTCCATGAACAGAAATACAGATTTTGAGATAGTAGTGGTGCTCTCTGGCTCCTGATTTTTACAGAGAAGTCAGGTTTTCTTTGTTCATTATTCCTTAAGAGCTTGTCATGCTTATTTACATATGAAAAGAGAAGTTTATAAAAGAGCTTTCCTCTTTTAAATTATTAACTATTAGGCGGAGGAAAATCTGCAGCCATTATCATCCTATAGATTGACACAAACGGCATATGGATCATTCTGGAGCTGAGGGTTAGTTTCTTTTTAAAGAGAGAATTGTTTTAGTTTTTGCAGGAAATTAATCAGGGGAATGGGCTTTGTGGAGCCTGGAGCACATCTAATCTATCCTTTGTTCAAATTTGCCTTGCTCCAATTCCTAGCAATTGTAGACAACATGGTCTTTTGTTCGGGAGCCACTTGTTACATGCATAATTAGAGACCTCAGTTGCTGTGTTTAAAGAAAAACTGTTTTCCAATGTAATGTGTGATCTTGATAATAGTATTTTCATCAAAGGTAGCAATTACATTCATTAAGCCAGGACTGGCATGGCAGCAAGGAAATTAAGTGGAAGGTGAATAAAAACGCTCTCCCATTACTTTCTTTCTTTTTCTTTCTTTCGCTCTCTCTTTTTTTCAAATCTTTCTCTTTATAACTTGAAATGCACCATGTTGAGCTGTTACTGGAAAATACATACTGAATATGGCACAGGAGAAAAAAAATAAAGTCCCCTTAACCTTTCTGAATAATGATTCTGCAGATATCCCAGGGACAGCCACTATAGCTGCACTTTTCAAATGAAAGGACTTGAGTCTACATTAATTTCTTATGCAAGTTTTAAACGAGCTCAACATACGATGCAGGTCTTTAAAGGCTCCAGGGCTCAGTAGGATTAATTCACTGTTCTTTTCACACATAAATTAATTGTTTTGTGTTCTCAAAAACAGCAAACAGCCCCTAAATCAACCGGTTGAGGAGACAGGCAAGGCTTTCATTATCTGTTTCAAAATTATTATGGGGTCCTTTTAAAAGAAAAGAGAGAGGTGTTGCAAAATTAGGCCTTATTTGCTATTAATTAAATAGATCCTGCATATGTCCTGGGAGATTTAGCTCCGTAAAGGAAATATCCTAGAACAGAAATGGGAAAGCACAGAGGAGCTGAGGCAAACTCGCCGTCCCTCTTGTTTACAGTGAATAGCATTGCCAGCTAACTAAAAAAATGACTCTGTTTCTCCAGGTTCTTTTCATCTTTTCATAGCCAAATGGGTGGCAAAGGTTAATTTCAGGCCGTATTTAAGCCATTGCTAGGTTTATTTCTGTACTGTGGGCAGTCTTTCAAGGTTGGCAGTCTTGTGACATCACTAAGCCCTACCTCAGAAATCTCACTTTTGGAGATGGGTGCAACCAAATGCACCCAGGTAAATGGCAAATGCACAGCAGGTAAAATAGACCCAAGTTTCTTAGTTTCAAAACAGGAATGGCCCCAAGTCCTCCTGGTGCTAGGGAAGGTATGTCAAATGCTCCCCTCTTGCCTGGTGATGTGCCAGCCTCTGCTCTTCCTACTCCCTAGATTGTAAGGTGAAGAATGAAGCAGGAGATGTGTACCATCTAGCCTACCACTCTTCTCCTCTCCTCTGCATTTCCTCTTCTACTCCGTTCCCCTCTTACTTTTCCAGTCTAGAGAATGAGAGGAGGAGCAGTAGCAGAGGTGAAGTGGCAAACACAGTGGCATCACTGGGGGTGTGCAGACCACACCAGATGTCACATTTGGTGAGGTTGACAACACACCACCCGAGCCTCCATTTGGCAATCATTAGCCCACTCCTTGCCCAGCCACCTTGCACTCTCACTGACATGTGTATTTTTGCCTTTTGTTAGCAAGAACACAAAGTGACTGGCCCCGGAGTCGGCCAATAATTGCTGAACGGAGGCGATCCAGAGGTTGGCTTTTTGCAAAAATCCATGGATAATTGGGTTTTCCCTGTAATGGAACCCCCCATCACTTTTAGAATGGAGAATTGTGTGTTTGCATGTGAAAATTAAGCTCACCTTGCTCCGTTCCTTTCTCCAGCTATTCCCCTTAAGGAAAGTCTCAGTGTAAGGCTCCGTAGGAAAGAGATTAAGGGCGCAATCCTAACCCATTTTCCAGCTCTGACATAAGGACAATGCAGCTCCGAGGTAAGGGAACCAACATTGCCTTACCTTGAGGAGGCCTCCATGATTGCCCCCCAACTGTAAGATGTAGCACATGCCCCACAGGCACAGCTATGCCAGTGTTGGAAAGTTGGTTAGGACTGCGCCCTTAGAACAGAGAAGAAATGGTTTTGAATCCTTTCCCCGCCTGTCATTTATCCAGTCCAAATTTCCCCACATATCTTCACATGTGTCAAAATGTACATTTACCTTGTTTTGAGCCACATGGAACCCATAGGATGGGCCATTTGGAGCAGAGAAATGCCAGCAAAGACTAATTACCCCACTCCTCATATTGCCATGTGTGCATTCCCACATCACGCACAGCAATCCCAAGCATAAAAGTTGAGTGTTTGCTCATGCTTTTATATAATTTTATGTTTTATAAATGAAAATGTTTTAAAGTGAAGAAAAAATACAAATGTGGGGTCTTAACAACTAATGGGGAAGGGGCTGTTAACAGGACCTTGTGGAGATGGAAAGAGCCAAAGTGGATAAAAATGTTATCAGTCAGTTGTTTTGTGGGAAAGAGGAATGGCTGAATCTATTCCTCAGCTTCTTCTTGTGAACAGCTGATTCCCAGAATGTTACCCTTTTTGAAAAGGCAGCGTGGATGCAGGACAGGTCATGGTAGTTTAACAAGGGCCTGCAGGGCAAGTAATGCAGAAAGGTGAGGCATTGCCACCTCCATCACCGACTGTGTCATGAAACACACCTCCATGCCAGGTGAATCAATAGCAATTTGCCCGTCTACAGATGAAAGCTTAGTGCTGCAATTGCACTGAAGTCAGAAAATCACTACAAATCAGGACTTTAAAGGCTGGGTGAGAAATAGGAACAGCACTGCAATGCAACAGCTTGGCAGCAACCAGTGGTGTAGCTAGAGGGGGTGCAAAGCACTAAGTTTTGCAGGGAGCCTCACTGCAGCATTGAAAGGGCCCCATTCACCTCCATTTTCCTCCCCCTACCTGGAATGACTCTGAAGGGGAGAAAAAGGAACCACCAGCACACTGCTATGAGGCTCCCTGCAAAACTTAGTGCTTTGCACTCCCTCTAGTTACACCACTGGCAGCAACGTCATTAGGACTCTGTGAAAGTAAGGCTGCAATTATTAGTGGATTCATCAGTTTGATAAATCAGTTAACATTTCGATCAACTAAGAAGGTGCCCCTGATTGGATAGCAGATACTTATTTATTTTGTTCTGTTTAATGCTGATACTTGGCATTGAAAGCCAACATAAGCTTTTTTTTTCTATTTAAAATGTTTCATGGGAGGGCCACAACTGGAAGTAGAATTGCAAACAAGTCATAAAGCCCCCAACCCCCCCCCACTGCAGATCAACTCTGTTTTGTGGTGTGTGTGTCCAGCCACTATTTTAAACACACACACACACACACACACACACACACACACACTCTCACGGATTATCAGGCATGTCCTTGAGCGCCTCCCCCCCAGGTTCCCTCAGAAGAGGGTACCAGAGAGTATCGGGCTATCACACTTCCAGTTTAGCAAATGACAACTGACAGTCACTTCTTGTATTATCACACTAGGGGCGCAGAGGTGGTGCAAGTCCAAGGAGACTCATGGGGCAAGGGCGTCTTGCCCAGGAAAAGTTTCCCCTTACCTCTAGCTGAGCTGCCTTGGGCCTCTATCCTACACTGGATACAGCGCAAGTTTCTTGGCTTGCCTGTTCCAGCGCAGGGTAGGATTGTGCCCGAGATCTGATACATGTCCCTTGAATATTTACATTTTGTATATTAACAGTGCAATGCTAATGACTTCTTCTTTCACTCTGCAGCACCAGAGTGTTACAAACATGCTGTAAGGCACATTTCTGGCTACTCTAGAGCAGGCTGGGCTGGCTCAGAGCCCCATGCCGGCTCAGCAGCACCGGATCCATTCCCCACGCTGGCTGGCACAGGTGAGTTCACACCATGTGGTGCAGCAGGTGAGAGAGGGTGGTGGGAGGGCATTTTGGAGGTGAGAGGGGGTGCTTTTAGGTGGATTTGCCCCTATGAGTCTCCTTGAACTTGCGCCACCTCTGCGCCCCTAGTGTGATAATACAGGAAGTGACTGTCAGTTGTCATTTGCTAAACTGTGATAGCCCGATACTCTCTGGTACCCTCTTCTGAGGGAAGGTGGGAATCTGGGGGGCAGGCGCTCAAGGACATGCCAGGAGGAGGATCTAGCCCTGGAGGGTAGGTGGGATCAGAGATACAGTGCAGGCCATATGGCCTGGCTGTAGCAGCACAGATTAGAATTGGGCTGCCCGTTAGTCACCCTGCAGTTAATAAAATTATATCAGCTAATGGAGTACATACTTGGAGCACACTGAACAATTATATAAATATTGTACTATTATTATTCTCAATAATACCAAGTTCCATACTTCTCATAGATGGTCTTTTCTATAAATAAGTATAAGGACATACAAACACATTTCTACTGTCAAGCAGTAGATATGATCTTACTTCTTAAAAGAAATTTTGCCCCTCATTCCTTCTGATGGGCAAATTTCTGTAGTTTTATTTTTTAATTAAACCTTCCATGTAACATATTGTTTCTTTTTGTATTATTAGAACAAAACAAAAACAACAACAACAACAACAACAACAAATGAGATAAACAGCACGGAAAAGACCCTAAAGATCCCTACAAAACATAAACAAAGAACATAAAAATGCAAGAGTGGAGCGGTATTTCCTAATTACTTACAGCCCAATCCTGAGCTCCCGTGGTGCGCAGTTTTGGGTGCACCAAAATCAGCTGCCACCGCATCCTGCACACCATGGGCTCCTGCAGGTGGCACCTTGGGAGAAGAGGACTTTTGTCCCCTTCTCCCGGGTAAGGGAAGTAGACCCGCAATGGGGCTAACTCAATTTACCGCCAACCAAAAGGTCGGCGGTAAGGTAAAATGTAGGGCGACGAGCCCCACACGAACTGACAGGATCCAGTGGAGTGGAGCTGCATCGGATCCGCCTCCCTTCCTCCCCATTCCCTCCCCCGGCACGCCTCCCGCCCACCCTCTCCTCACCTCTTGCCTCCTCATCACACCTCCTTCCCCCTTTCTCCACCCTCTGCCTGCCTCCCCCCTCCCCGGAATGTCTCCTCCCCACCTCCCTCCCCACCCCCGCTTACAGTGCTGTGGCTCAGCTGCGGAGACTGGGCGTCCACCCGGCCCTAGCCCAGCTAGCTCCAGCCCTTTGTTGTTGTTGTTGTTGTTATTATTATTATTAGTAGTAGTAGTAGTAGTTGTAGTAGTAGTAGTAGTAGTAGTAGAGAAGACTATTTCTTAGCCATTACCAGAACTAGTTTATTGATCCTAGCAGAAGTAAACAAGCCCATATCTTGCCACAATCTAGTTAAGGAAAGCCAACTGATAACGTGGGCCAAGAGCTCTCACTAAACTCTAACCATTGTTGTTGGCAACCTTCAGTCTCGAAAGACTATGGTATCGCACTCTGAATGGTGGTTCTGGCACAGCGTCTAGTGTGGCTGAAAAGGCCAATTCGGGAGTGACAATCCCTTCCACACCGGGAGCAAGTGCAGTCTGTCCCTGGTCTGCCTCCCTGGCTAGGAAACTCTAACCAAAGTAACACCATTTTAACATCGGTTCTGACTCTGGTCCTAAAATGCTTGTGAGCCTCAAATGTTTATTAGCAAGAAATTGTGAGCCACCCCTGACACAGTGCCTGGCTCTCTAGTGCCCTAGTCCTTGAAGACCAGACAGAGCTGGTCTGCATTATCTTGCCAAAGCAACAACTAAAAGGAGGGGTAAAGGGGGTGTTTCAGTGTGGCAGGGATGGAATTTTACAGGACCCTTTGTCTCTGCTTGTCTATGTTTGAAATGAGCATAAAAGCTAGCTGCACTTGCGCATGATACCAGCTACACTTGCGCATGATCTGAGGCAACTGGCCTCTTTGCTGCCTTGCTTTGGTACCAGCAATAAACAAGCTGTTTTCTGCTATACCTTCCCTCCGAGTGTTAAATTGGGATGTAGCATTCTGGGTCATGAACCTCACGCTGCCTTTAGGTGAGCCAAAAGCTAAACACGATCCAGTCTTTTAAGAATATTTGGAACAAGAGATCTTGCTTTGGTTAAGAGGAGCTGGAGTAGAGGGCTTTCAGATCTTTTCTATTCTTAAAAAAGAAATATGCAACCTATGTGACTGCATATGGGAAGGATGAAATATGAAGGAGGCACACTTAGCTTTCCCCAGGAGAGAAAAAGCCAGCTGCATTTTTGTCCTAATGAAAGTCTGAAGCCAAAAAAAAAAAAAAAAAAAAAGCATAATGAATTAACTTCAGTACAAAAAGTCAGCTCTCTTCAGTGCCAAAGAGAACTTACTGTTAACCTTAAAAAAAAGTTAACTCGGAGAATGAATATGTTTAATTATTTGTAGAGTGAGTAGGTTTCTTGGCACACTTTTCCCTGTCTTCCTTCCTGCCCCCAATATCTTGGATGTGACGGTGATATAAGATTTTATTTTATTTGCTTGTATGGAAGAACTCCTGTGCCCTCTGCTGTATAGACTTAAATCTGTGCAGTGTGTTAACTGAAATGGTAAATGGATTGCCCTCTAGTGGCTGGTTTCAGAGGGAAAAAAGTTAAGCAGTACTGTACACTCTATATTGGAATCTAAAATGCCAGGGTTGATACACAAACATCTAAAAACAAGACAGAGAGGTGACAAAATGGATTTAGCCATCTGGATTGCATCCAATGACTAATGTTGGTGGGAAGAAGATTCACTGATAGGTGGTAGACTCAACATCCTCATTCTAATTGGACAGCTCAGAGCAAGACAAAGCAGTTTGGTGGCAAACTTGAGTGTAGGAGCTGGGTTGCCACCAAAATAATTTAACCCATTTCTGCCCAGCCCACAGGTGTATGGTCCCTGTTGCAAATATGCAACATTGGACAGAAATGGCTTAAAGCAGTCTGGGAAAGGCATTCAAAGTGTAACATGCTTGGGTGGGAGAGAGGAGGTTAGCCCACCCAGGTCTGTACTCTCCCCACCCCCCAAAAAACTGTTTTGTCCCTATTGCTTTCTCTCAGTAGGACTCAGAGACCAAAAGGAGAAGCACTTTGGGTTAAGGGCAATGTACAGAAGTAAAATGATTCCTCTCTGCTTCCTGCTCAGCTATGCTGTGCTTTAAAATGCCCTCCACCAAGAGTTTGCCACATTTTGTATCATAGATAAGGGGTCTCCAAACCCCAAACTGGAGGCCAGATGCGGCCCGCAGAGAGCCTCTATCCAGCCCGCCAGCAACCTCTGATCCCATGAGAGCCTCTGGCCCAGTTGACCAAACACAACCAGAGTTGTGCTTCTGGGGTGGGGAAGTGGGGGGGTCCGTTTAAGTGTGTGCTTTATTTCTTGGGTTGTGTTGGTGCTTGGAGAAATCCTGGACATTTGAGCTTATTCATTCATTCGCTCAAGTTCCATCTCTAATGTATTTATTTAATTTTTTTTTCCGGCCCTCAACACTGTGCCAGATATGATGCGGCCCTTTGGCTGAAAAGTTTAGAGACCCCTGTCATAGAGGAACGATGTCTAATTTGGCCCTAGGCCTCTGATTATGTTACCTTTAAAAGGGATGTGCTCTGGTGTCGTCTCCCAGTTCCTAGGACAGCTCTCTGGCTAGTCTGGCGCAGAGGGGGCATGGTGAGCTCCGGCAAATGTAGAACTATAATGATCAGGCTGATTATCAGCTGATGGCTGGAGTAGAAATGCATAATTGCTAGTCACACAGAACTTTGTGTGGTTTTGGATTTTAATGCCCTCTAGAGCAGTGCTTCTCAAACTATCTGCTGTGGCGGACCAGTGTTTTTTACCCCTAATGTCAGGGCTTTTCAAACTGGGGTGTCGTGACGCCCCAGTCTGTGAGCCCTGGCCTCTGCCCCCTTAAGGGGAGGGGGCAGCCTGGAGGCAGGGAGGCAGCAGCACGATCCCCAGGGTAAGGGATCCTCCCTTTGCGAAGGTGGGGCGCAATCGCTCTGCATTTACTTTCAATGCTGCGGGGAGCGCTGCTGCAGGTCGTGCCAGGCTCCCTGCAGCCTGGGGAGGCTGCAGGAGGCTTGGGTAAGTGCATCCAAGCCCCCGCAGCCCCCCTGGGCAGTGCGATCCTGGGGATTGCTGCCTCCCCCAGCACATGCAAGTACTTAGTAGCTCTCAAACTCTCCCAGAGAGTTTGAGAACCACTGCCTAATGTGCTTGTGACCAGTGCCATATTATTACTATTGTTAATTTTTTCTTTCCTGGAAATTCGCTGTGGACTGGCTACCAATAGCTTGCAGACTAGCACTGGTACCCAGACCACCACTTTGAGTAGCCGTGCTCTGGAGCCTAGGAGTTACCCAGCAAACTAAGGCCAGGCAGTCTTTTAAATTCCTCTCCAATGGCTGCTCTTCACAATTTGTAACCCATTTGCCAACTCAGCCCTTGTTTTTTGGTTTGTTTGTTTGTTTGTTTGTTTATATCTACTGTCTTTATTATATAATTCCCTTGTGTAATAATACACTGTGACTACATTCTAGTAATTTTCTAATCTGAAGGGCCAACTGGAGACAAATACAAGGCATGCTTTCTGAAAAGGCCATGTTATTTCTCTGCCTAAAAGTGATTGCTGATGAGATGCTGAATCTTTGCTGTCTCAAGGCACCTCACCAAAATAAGACGTAAAACAAAACATTCCCACCCTTGATTTTTTGAAAGCATATAAAGGAACATGGGGTGCTCTCAGCAGGACTTGAATGTTCAGATAAGTTTGTGCTGGTACATGGTGTACCCACCTGGCATGTATTCCAAGTTAGCACAAAACAGTTTTTTTGTTACTTTGAAAAGAGCGTTTTGCCTCAATTCTTGGCAAACAATTAGCAAGCATGCGCTAGTTGGTGTTTTTCCCCCAAACAAAAATTCTGGAGAGATGTTATCTTTCCCAAAAGAAAGATCTAATTGTTCCTCAGAACCATATCAACATTGTGGATCAGGTTGTGTGCTATATAAATCTTGCTACCTACCAATATGCTTCTCCAGGCTTGTGACAGCTTTAGTCTCACTATTATTGTTCATATTTACTCTGGCTGAACTAAGGGAGAAGAAGAGAATCGGGGAGGAGCAAAGGAAGATACCCCACCAGGTGTGTTCTACAATATGATCAAAGGTCAGCAAGACATGTATTACACATTTGACTATTAATGCCACCCCTTTTGAACCCCATCAACAATTTCATGTTAATAAACCATGGTACCAAGCCACAGTGCTGGTGACACTTTGCTGGGGGGGGGGGAGGCTTGGGACAAAACCCAGCACTGGACCCCCCACAAACCCTCAAGTTTACTAGCAGCAATTGGCAGGAGATGGCTCCTCCTACTATCCCTTGCAACTGTTTAGCAAGTGGGGAAAACTTTGGCAGTGGCACTTGATAACTCCTTCCCCACGGGAGCATCCCCTGGAGGCACTACAATGATTCAGTGGCCTGTGGGAGATGTTCCCTTTAGTAAATGGGGTACCAAGTGCAATGGAGGCAAGAGATTATCAGCCAGCTCATGCCACCTGCCCATGCTGTAGTGGTGCTGGCAAGCTCAGGAGTGGGCCTTGCCAGGTCAGTCCTGTGATGGACCCTTAACCAGTGGGCTCTAAACTGGACAACCACTGACTAGACAAATGCCATGACAAAAATGTTATTGCTAACTCTTATTTTCATGCTCATTCCGCAGGTTCTTAACCTGAACCAAGGCCTCAAATTTGTCTTGGATTGTCACTTCTGAGTGTGAGTCTCTGTACTGTACAACAGATATTGCATGAAGAAATCCTTATTACCAGAAAATTGGTCATTTGTACATGAAAATAAATTCATAACGTTGCAGGTTTCTTGAATGCATTGGGAGATGAGGGAATTCCATTTTGATTCTATGCTTTGATCTTCCAGTTCTTATGCTGAAAACCATCTTGAGGCTTTCAAAAGAGGAGGATAGAAATTAAAATAAACAATATGATGCAGGATATTTTGGCAATTAAAATGATTATAAGGGTTCATTATTTGCACACTGATAAGGAGGGGGATAATTTATATTACAGAATATTCCTAGGAAACCAATCAATATTTCCATGGCAACATGTCTGTTGAGTTCTGAGGCAACCGCACAAAAGTATCTGAACAGTTTGAAGCTTCCTTTGCTTAGGTAATGCTACGATAGGTAGCCAGATGAATACTTTAAAAAGAGAGAGTGGTCTAGTTCACCATAGTGGTCTAGTTCATAGTCCTATGAACTCCTCACAATATATTTAGAAATAGAACAATTCCTTTACAAATAATCACTTTATTTTTGATTGACATAATTATCATTCGATGTGATTTGACAAGGAGTACAGCATTTGTGAGTACATTTTCTCTCAACGGAGACTGGTCTTCTCTCAACAGACGAGCAACTACAGTACAGTGATTTTCAACCTTTTTCATTTCACAGCATACTGACAAGGCATCAGTTTTTTTTTGACAAGGCTCAGTGCACTGCTGGTGGGGAGGGCTCACATTCCCCAATGGCCCTACTAATAAATGACCCTTCCCCAAACTACAGTGGCACACCTGGGGACTGTTTGCAGCACACCAATGTGCCCCAGCCCACAGGCTGAAAATCGCTGCTGTAATATGTGCAGTTTTAAGTGATATGCAAGCAGCTGCCTGCCTTCGTGCAAAGGATTGGGATTCCGCCACATACTGGCACTCTTCTCCAGGAGCAAACTCACCAATGAGCATTCACGATCATTTCCAACCTTGCAGTGCTATATTAGCTTATAGATTAATTTGTGAGTACATATGTTAGCAGACTTGGTTTGTCCTCTCTTATCTTTTATTGTTTCTGTTCTTTTTCTACACATGTACCACCCATGTGCAAATACCAAGCTGGAAGAACGAGTCTCTGGGGACAAACCAACCTGAAAAGCAGCAAAACAAAGGGGCTGCTGTCAATTTTGTGGTTATGTCTAACACTTAATGAAAATTGTGCAGGTTATTTAGATGACGACTCCTGCACACAATTTGGTGTGCTTAAACTGCAGTGATTACAGGGAGACTGAAAGATGCATAACAATATTCAGCACTATTACCTTCCAGCCTGCACATAACTTTAATTTTATTAAGATTAATAAAGCAATGTTCATTGTACCAACTCCACATACGGTCATGGAAGTAAGTTCTACCAAAAATCAAAGGTAAATTTGCATAGCTCTCCACTGGCATACAAATTGGCTATGTAGCTGAGAGAGCCACTAACTGTGGAGAAGGACTTGCATGCACGTATTGGTACAATTGCCACAGTCACCACCACCCATCTTGGCTGCCCAAACTTGTTTGGAGACTCCCCTATGCTTCAAAGGTGGGTTGGTTTGTCACAGCAGAGACTGCTGTTCAGAATGATGGCAATTGGCCTACCAAGGACAGAACCCTACTTTGTGCAGATCTAGCCCTGGGCTTCTCTGGATTTTGATTATTTACTTGGCAGTTACATATACAGTTACTCACACATCTTAAGCAAAGCTGTAGATGTAACATGTCACGCTACATGTTACAATAAGCACGTAATTTGGCATTGCGTGTTTGTTGTTGGCAATTTAGGACGCAATCCTAACCCCTTATGTCAGTGCTTTCCAGCACGGGCATAGTGGTGCCAATGGGACGTGTGCTGCATCCTGCAGTTGAGTGTCACTCAGGGAGGCCTCCTCAAAGTAAGGAAATGTTTGTTCCCTTTCCTCAGAGCTGCACTGCCCTTATGTCAGTGCTGAAAAGCACTAGCATAAGGGGTTAGGATTGCACCCTTAGAGTAGCAGCTATGAGTGTGTGCAATTAAGGATGAGACTGTGGAGCATGTGGGCTTAAACATTTTGCAGACTATCCCCTTCCCATGATTTGCCCCTTGAAGGAAGCTGTCATTGCAAGTGGTTCTCTATGTTTTCAAGTAGGACGGGAGAGGGACAGCTGCAACAGACAGGCAGAGGATGTTCTTCCACAGCTGATTGGCCAGGGTGGGGGGAATGTTGTGCAAATAGGTAACCCAGACCTTGGCTGCCTGCCTCTAGTTTATGGTTTCATTCTCCTTTCACTTAGTAGATGCACTTGAATCTAATTAGTTCTTCAGGTTCAAAGAGTCACTTTGCACAGAAAGTTTACAATCAGGATATGAAAAGAATTACAAAATAGATATGTAGGGGCAAAACACACCGTTTGTATGCCATACAAAAATACTTCCATTTCAGTTGTTCTGTATACAAACTGTATCTTTAACTTGAAATCCACCACAAAGATTTTGGAAAAAACAGAGATGTTTTGTATACAAGAAATCTGATTACATTCAGCCTCACATGCAGCTCAAAGCAAATATAATACACATTCAATTCAGAAAAGTAATAACATTTGTATATTTAAAGGTTGATATAAAACATTTCAAGGTAAGAGTTATCACCTTTTTTTTTCCTGGAAAAAGCTTTGTGCATTTACAAGCTGTATCATAGATAACAATTCAAGAATTGCACATTTTACAGAGTACCTCTCAAGAAAAAAAACCCAGAAGTGACCCTATTTCACACTGCATGCAGATTAGTGCAGGAGCAGTAACCGACGACAGTTACAACTGAATGGTAATAGTTTTTGATTTTAGCAACTAGGGACCCAATCCTATCCAACTTTCCAGCACTGGTACAGCTGCAGTGCAGCCCCAAAGCAAGGGAACAAATGTTCCCCTAGCTTGAGGAGGCCTCTGTGACTGCCTCCCCACCACAGGATGCAGTGCACACCCCACTGGTACAGTTGCATCGGCACTGCAAAATTGGATAGGATTGGGGCCTAGGACATCTCAGAGATAACAAACATAAGCTTTCCATGTGCGACTGTGTCAAATTGACCAAAGGCACAGAAATCCTAGCCAACTACTGCCTGCCTAAAAGCCCAGGAAGCATATCATGACCATTATTGCACTATTTCATCATGTAATGTTTCATTATTCAATTAAAAACTATCTGGATTGATTTAAAAGATGTTCCCAATTAATCAGGCAACAGAGGTTTAACATTATTTCTAATGCAACTACTTACAAAATCCAGGGGTGGCCAATGCAGTCTTCGAAGTGGTATGACCACTCAACACAAGAGGCTATGCAATGGCCACTCTCTCTCTCTCTCTCTCTAACTAAGGCTACAATCCTATCCAACTTTCCAGCTCTGATATATCTGTGCCAACGAAGTGTGCATTAAGGTATACAAATACAGATGCATTTTATAAGCTAGGCTAGTTAAGAAGGCAGATATAGTTTAACAGAAGCAGATATAGTTTCATTGACTTCAATAGAACTGTGGTGGTCTCGTGCTTCCTGACTCCTGGGACCATGACACCAATCCGTCCGGTATTTTTGTTTTTTGCTACCACTAGTTCCTAGCTTGCCAGAGCCTCGCTTTCCACAAGGCCTTGAGGAATAAGGGACATTCCCTTCTGGGTTCTCAGCACATGAGTGCCAGTTTGGTACCTTGTATTTAGCTAGAGCTTAAGGTAGGACTGCAATAGAGACAACACACTGCATTGCAACAGAGACAGTGCAAACAAAACTGGGCTTATTTACAAAGGACACTTTGGTAGCAATCTTTCTCTTAAATAGTTCAGCAATGTAATTCCGCAGTAATACAGCTCAGTGATTTTAGTCCTTTTCTACCAACTCCCCACACTGAATGGCTAGGAGCTTGCTTTATATGAGAACCATTTAGTTAGCTGATTTTCTCTGAAAAATCAACTCTGCTTCCTGCTAACATTGTTAGTCTCCCTCTAGCGTGCAGGCTCCCTGCCTGCACATGACATTCTTCAGTTTAAGCAAGAAACATTCAGTTTAAACAAGCAAGTTCTTCAGTTAAAGCAAAAATACCTGTGCTGCCATTGCTATGGCTAAAAAAGAAATTTGGGCATGGGGGATCCCCCCAGATCCAAACCGTGGATACCAGATCTGCAGATTTGGGGGGTGCCTGTATAAATATTCTTAATATAATATATAGTGTACTCTTTGGGGCTGTTTAGTTCTCCCAGTTGGCCATTTGAGATGGCAACTGTCCTTTCCATTGCATCTTTTTTCAAACTTAAATGCTTTTTGGGAAAAACCTATAGTGTGCATTCTAACCAACTTCACACAGACAGAAAAAGGGAACTGTTTTTAACCTCTGTTCATGACATGAACATATGCTCCTACTTAATATTTGTAATTACAGAAGCATTTCTGCCCACGTTTTGTAGCATAATGGATGCCTCCATTTAGGTTAGTGCACACCATCCAAAATATTTATGTGCTGATATAACAAATTGAGGATTGAGTTGTAAATCATCTTAAATAAAACAAATAATCTAGCAACAGATTATTCCTGATCAAAGCCCTCAAACTACTTATATTAGAGAGTAGTGTCATGGAAGTTGGTGTGCTCCAAAGCAACAGGATTATTCAGAAGCAAGCAATCAATTTCTGGTTCTGGGAATTGAATGCATTCATACAAGATGTCCAGGACAACTATGGAATACAGCTTTTCTATAAGAGAATATCTTAATTACTATCAATCTAATATGAAAGACTCTGGATCAGAGTCCATTTCTTCAATGCTCCATCTTAACAAATCAAAGGAGAAAAATCTACTCCATTTCTCCAAGAAAAGTATTGGTGGCTCAGATCAAGAAAAATACTTTATAGCCTATACAATCCTATTTAATGCACTGTCAAGCTTATAGCTAACTGACCTCTTGAGTGTATTCTCAATGATATGCAAATGCATATTGCAGAGTAGTCTGAACACCAATTTACTAGAGCCTTCTATGTAATGTTTTAATTAATGTATTCTTATGTGAATAGGATTTCTGAGATTTTGGGATATTTGATTAGACACTTAGAGCACAATCCTATCTTGTGCTGTAACAAGCAGGCCAAGAGGCCTGTGCTGTATCCAGTGCAAGGCAGGCCCCAAAGTGACTCAGCCAGAGGTAAGAGGAAACTTTTCTCCTTATCTCCAAGTAAGCCACCACAGCCCCAATGGGTCTCCTAGAACTTACGCCACCTCTGGAGGTGGCATAAGTCCGAGGAGAGAGGAGTGGCTTGCAGCCTCTCCACACTGCTCAGGAACAGAGGCTAGAAACCCACATATCTGCCAGGTCCCAGCCCCACCTCCTGCTCCCCACCCACCCACTCTGGGACAGACCTTCCCCTGCTCCAAACGCCTCCCTCCCACCTCCTCTCCACCCTCCCCACAGCCAACACGAGGCTCCCCTGTGAAGTCTGCTTGGAGGCTGGATTTAGCATCCACAGGCTGGCGTGTGTCCCTGCACCAGCCCAGCCGACTCCCAAGGAAGCACAAACGTGCTTTATGGCACGTTTGTGACACTCCTGGGCCGGCACAAGGGACTTCCGCTGGCCTAAGGGCACCTTAGGATTGGGTCCTTAATTTTGTAATACTTAAAAAAAACTGTGCATTTATCTTAATAAGCATCCCAAATTAAACTGCAAAGGCACAGGGAGACTATACTTCAAAAGCACAGTGAATTGCTTTTGGCACCAAAAACCAGGTCCCCCCCCCCCCCCAAAGAAGCATATCCTTCTGTTTCTCTGTAGCTGAAAAAGTGAAAACTTTTACAATGCATTATTGGTACCCAACCGCTCAGACATTTAGACTATAATTTTGTACAGGGGTTTGTACGTAGTACAAGAATGTAATTACGACTTTTTGGCCTAGAACTTGAAAATCAAGTTACCCATGATTTCACTAATAAAGCAAGCTACTTCTACTTTTTTCCCCTCTATCAGTCATTTCATCTTTTGCATTCCATCAGTATTCTTGCGCAATGCATTTTGCGATGGTGCTCAACTGCATATTTGATGTTCCTTCATATATGGTGCCTGCAATAAACCATCAAGGTAAAAAAATGAATCAAATAAGCATATAAACAGTGACTAAATATGCAGTTAATGAAATAAAAATTCAAACTGTAATAAAGGCAGAGCAAAAAATACTATAATATTCCTACAAGTACTACAATGGGAGTAATTTTGGTAACTATTACGTATTAACCTTTGATTGAAAGCTGAAATTGAGTAAGAAATATCTACAATAAATGATTCACAAAAAACTTCTACTTACCAATCTTGCAGTCCCTGTAATACTTTTCAATAGGATAGTCTTTTGTGAAGCCAACTCCACCCATCCATTCAATACACTTACTGGCTGTTAGAGTTGCAACCTATAAAATGCACCATTAGCATGCTATGAATGAAAAGAAAAATAAATAACAATCCAGCATTTTATTTATTTACTTAATTTATGCCCAGCTTTATCTCCCTGAAGGGCGAGTAACTTCAACACTTATATTCGGTGATGAAGACCATCAGACAATTTGGGAAGTGTATTGCCATGTTTCTGTAATCACTGAATTAAACAATTATCAAATCAGATATAAGTATTATAGAAGATAGTTAAGGATATAAAATAGTAATGTTATAAATAGTAATAGTAATAGTATAAAATCCCAAGTTCAAGAAGAACCATTCCATTGGTTTTGTAAGTTACAGTGTTTCAATTGTAACACTAGCATTACAATCCTACCCACTTACCTGCAATTAAATCACATTGAATTCAATTGGACTTACATGTGAGTAAAAATGCTTAGAACTGTGCTGTACAATAATGTTCAGACTGTTAATGCAGACCCATATAAGTACTCAAGGGCAAACCAGAAGGTATGGGAGGAAAATTCTGTAATCTGGACTTTGGTCTTCCTGAAAAGTGGCACAGAAGCAGAGGATTTTCTTTCGGACATGATCAACAGCACATGGCATGGCTTTCCCTCTTCCAAAAAGCAGCTAATGGTCCATTAATATGGAAATTAAATATTATGGCAGCCCAATCCTAACCAGCACTGGCGTAGCGGGACAGCATGGCCTACGCTTTATCCAGTGCTGTTTAGGAGCAGGTTGGAGATCTCTTCGGGATAAGGGAACATTTTTCCCTTACTCCATGATAAGCCCCAGCATGCCCAAAGGGGTTACTTGGATCCGAGTCAGTGATATGATTGACACTAACTAAGCCTCCTGTAAGGTCTCCAGGCCTGGGAAAGGGACTAGGATATGGTGGAGGCCTCCAGGATGTTGCTTCAGCAACTACATTGGCTGCCCATTCCATTCCAAACCCAATTCAAGGTGTTGGTGACACTGGCGTACCTGGGGGGGGACAGACGGGGCAAATGCCCTGAGTGCCGACCCTCCAGGGGCACCTTTCAGAACCTCGCCCCCCCCAGCGCCCAGGAGCGCTGCGGAGAGGGAGCTTGCTGCCTCTCCGTCAGTGCCGACTGAGCCACCCCCCTCCTTTATAGGAGGATAGGAGACAGGTGCCCTAGAGAGGCACTGACGCTCTAGGGTGCCCATCTCATCTCCTCCTATAAAGGAGGGGGGGTGGCCCAGTCGACGCCGAGATGCTGCCTGGGAAGCAGCTCCCTGCTGCCTCCCAGGAGTGCTCCTGGGTGCCCCTGCTCCGCTTCGGAGGGCATCCCTCCGAGGCGGAGGGGATGTTTCCGGCCCGGGTCGCCCCTGCTCCACCTCAGAGGGCGTCCCTCCGAGGCAGAGGGGAAGCGGCATGCACCCCTCCGACTCTGGAGGAGATGCGTGCTGCTTCCCAGCCCCCACAGAGCCATCCATGCAGCTTACAAGCTGCGCAGAGGTCTCCACTGCAGCAGTCTGGGGCTGCTTCCAGCAAGCTGCTTCCTTGTTTTCAATGGGGGAACGGAGGAGGCAGCTGCACGGAAGTAATTGTGGTGACAATGACGTCACCGCAATTACTTCCAGGTCAGGTGCACGGGGGGGGGCGGAGAAGGGGGTCGAAACAGGGTTTGGGGGGCGGAATACTGGAGGTTGCCCCGGGTGCAGGGACCCCCAAGAACACCACTGGTTGGTGATTACCTTTGAAGCTCTATATAGCATAGGACCAGGATACGTCAAGTACCACCTTCCCCCTTATAATCCTACACATCTCCTACAATAATCAAACAGGGCCCAGGTTAGGATGCTGCTGCCATCTGAACCCAAGGAGATGGCAGTAAAGTGCAGGGCTTTTTCTGCCAGGGCACCATGTTTTGGAACCAACCATCAGAAAATCTGATGACAGCCCCTTCACTATATGCTTTCCAGTGAAGTTTAAAAACATTTTTATTCCACTTGGCATTTGAGGAGGGATGAACTTCCTAGGGATCCCTTTTTGATTTTGCACCTATAGGACTTTGGTTGTTGTTTTTATATTAATTGTATGTTACTGCTGTTTTTACATCTTTTAACTGCAACAGTAGCATTTTAATTGGTTTTATTTAATACTTGCATTAATTGTATTATATATTTTTTGTTGTGCTCCACTTTGAAAAGCAGCACACACAAAAAATCTCTCACATAAAGTCTACAGTAGGAGTTGTCGTGCTGGCAATGGAGACACCAAGCACCCACTGACCACAACCCCTTATCACTAGCAAAATGCTCCCCAAAATGCAAAAGACATTTGGAAGTACCTTCAGACATAGCGGCCACAATCCAGTATAGTCTGAATGGCCTTAAATGCATGTCATATTGTAATGGTTCATAGTCAGTGAAATAAAAACCAGAGAAAAGTCTCAGTAAGTGCACAAGGATCCTAGCCACAAGGATCCTAGCCACTGCCTAGGATCCAGAAAAGCATGGACAAGGACGGTGGCTTGTGTTTCTCAAAAACTAACAGCACACACAACCCTGCATCCCACATAGGACATGTCTACTGTCCATGCTATTTTTTTACTGTACAAAAAGAAAAAACCTATGAGGAATTAGGTAGTGTCATGTCAGCAGCAATTCTTACAGTTACAGCCATCATACTCCAAACCAGCTTTGTAGCACAATTCATATTCCTGAAATTGAAAGGGGGTCCTTCCCCCTTTTTCAATGCTGGTCTTAATGAATTCAGGAGTGGCTATTTTCCATCTGATGGTGTCTCCTTCTCAGCTTCTCCTCTTAAAAAGAGGGAGAGACAGAACCAGAAGAAACACTGCTCACACGTTTACAAAGTAAGCAACAAGCCAAGCTCTCCTGATTAATGATTTCTCAAAGTGAAAGGAACAACACCCCAGAACAACAAATACAACTTACCTCAGCTGCATAATATTTAGCCATGCTTGCTTCTTTTATTACTGGCTTGCCAGTTTCCACAAGTCGGGCTGCATTATAGGTTAGCAATCTCGCAGCTTCTAGCTGTACAGCTACATGAGCGATCTGATGTTGCATTCCCTGTAAGAAGCAAACTCTTCATTAAAACATGACTCAGGGGATAATCAACCCTCCCCTCACCTTATACACCTGAATCCCCATCTTATGAGTGACTGGATGGGCAAAGGGCTAAATCAGAAGTAATAATAATAATAACAACAACAGGTATTTATATACCGCCTTTCTTGGTCTTTATTCAAGACTTTATTCAAGGCGGTTTACATAGGCAGGCTTTATTTAAATCCCTTATTAAATAGGGATTTTTACAATTGAAAGAAGGTTCTTTCTTTCAAGAACCACTACATTCAGGTGTTTCATTCCGATCTGGCTTCACATTCTGGCCTCCATCCTCCCACGCCCAGAGCAGATGGAATAGCTCGGCTTCAGCTTGTCAGCTGCTTCAAGGTCGCACGGTGCCGGTGGCCTCGAACTGGTGACCTTGTGGATGTTATCTTCAGGCAGACGGAGGCTCTACCCTCTAGACCAGACCTCCTGCCAAGTACTTAAAACATTGGAAAAAAAGCAAGTATTTACTATCATTGCCATGCAACACTGCATTTTGTGATAATTATACACCAATTCAAAATAACATTCTTTAAATATGTAAATTATTACAGAAATCACCATCTAAGATAGCAACTGTTTCAAACACAAATGAATTCTGCAACAGGGTGGAGTCACACTTAATGCAACTACTAAGACAGCAATACAAGAGCCCTGGGGTAGATATGGATTAAGATCCACTGCTGAGAATAAAATGAAGTTTATCCCTAAGATAGGAGGCAGGAGGTCTCTTCTAGAGGGTAGAGCCTCCATTAGCCTGAAGATAACGTCTGAAAGTAGCCAGTTCCAGGCAGCTCTGTGAATGGTGAGACCTTGAAGCAGCTGACAAGCTGAGCTGAGTTATTCCACCTGCTCTTTGGTGTGAGCAAAGAAGTGTCTTGGCTGCCTTTCAAGTGAGAGATGAAGGAGCTGCTTGTCAGCCAGCGTGGGAGGCAACTGGGGGCCAGAAGTGATACCTGACCATGAAAGATCCATCTGAAATGCTATGTGGTTCTTGAAAGATAGAACCTTTCTGTTATTGTAAAAATCCCCTCGGGGATTTAGAGATAGCCTGCCTATGTGAACTGCTTTGAATAAAGTCAGAAGAGTAATCCTATAACCTAAAAGGCAGTATATAAATACCAGTATTATTATTAAGATGTAGTAGAAGCTTTTAGTATCAAATTTTGTGGTACCTCTTCTTTTAGGATGTCACAAATGAATGAAATAACCCAATGAAAAGCAGCTCCGAAGCTGTGACATTTTCTGCTATTAAGGATGACATTAACTCTGAGGAGATGCTTTTCAAACTAAATACCCTGATTCTAACGGGGCTAGCTGCAAAAGAGCCTTTATAATAAGGCCTATATCAATTGAACTATAACATCAGTCCTGACATCACCTCTTGTAATAAATGTTTCTCCTTAAAATTTAGACCATTTTCCTCCAAAATGCACTATTGTACCTGAAATTCAAATATACGTTTTCCAAACTGGGTTCTCTCCTTTGTATAAGGAATAGTGTGGTCAAAGCACCCCTGTGCTAATCCCAACATCTGTGAATGAAGAAAAAAATAAAAGAAAGCAAACATTACTTCTATGGCTTGTAAACTGCCTCAAAATACACCTTGCCTCTTAGAAACCCACCATGCGTTGCAGCTCATTAAATTAAAGGTACTTTTCACATACTTACTAATAAACAGTACATTAAAAAAATAAAAAGACCATTTCCTCACTTCTGCTTATGTTTAGGATGGGAGCATTAATGTGAAATATACTTCTCTTTTTCATTCAGAAACTTAACTTGGCCAAAGTACCTCCGCTCAGAAATACATTTTGACCCTTCTGGGCCTCCCCCAATATATTTGTTTGTAGTGCCACCACTACCTTAAATACTATATATTGTATACTATTTAGATAGGGCTACTTCACTTTAATTATATTATTATTGACAACCATTTTAATAGTTTGTTCAAAAGTAATACCACAAGAGAATCCGTTACATATTTTCTGTCCATCTCTAGGTATCAAAAATCAAAGTACTAAGATACATTTGCTACTAATACTCAAAGTGAAATCTAGACTCTAACTAGGTTCCAAGAACCAGGTAATGGGCAGCCCAATCCTTTGCCCTGGCAGTGCCACTCATTCGCATGCTGCTGTTGCGAAAGTTGCGTAAGGCACTTCGCCGTCAGCAGGCGTCACGCGGCACTGACAGGACGCCACAGAGTAGTGCCTGGCGCTAAGTATCCCCACCGCTTGGAGGGGAGGAGGCAAAACTGGACATGGAAGGGCGAGCTGAAGGGTGGATTGGGCCTGGGAGGGACATGGGGATGGTGGCAGATGCTGCTCCAAATCCAACCCCCCCCCCCTCCAAAGCTGTCCAAAGCCGACATGAGTCTGCTTGGTTTTGTGCCAGCTAAGTAGCTAGCACAGATCTGAATAGACCCATTGGGGCTTCTAGAGTTCTGCATGGGGTAAGCAAATATTGGTTTCCTTATCCTGAGGATACCCTCCAGCTCCTGCTCTGGGCCCCAGGCCACACTAGTGGCCATTGCAGCACAGCTGGACAATGCAGCACTAGAGCAGCATGCTGTCCCTCCATGACTTATAGTAACCCAGTTTTGAAAATAAAAGGCTTTCAAAAGCAGTTTGTCATACAATATGGGGGTCAAAGGAAAAAAAAACCTCTCAAAAATCCAAATGGACTTGTCCACACCCTCACTCTACCCAAAGTAGTTCTTGGACCCTAGCCCCGTGCTTAAATCTTACAGGAATCAATGGAACTAAAGTATCAGTGTTTGCTCTTGTGTTGAGCTGATACAGGGCAGAATAAGGATCATGCAACCCTACAACCTGCTTCCAATTTCTTAACCACAGAATAAAGGAAGTCACATTGTTATACCTACATCAGACCTCAGTATTTGACAGTATTACTCACCTGTGCCGCTATCCCTATTCTGCCTTTATTGAGCATTCCAATCGCATATTTATAGCCATGTCCAACCTCCCCCAATATATTGCTCTCAGGAACCTGAGGAATTAAATAAAATTACTCAGTTAATTCCTAAACCTCTTGTCTTTGCCACAGATTAGCATGCACTGAAGTTTCATACTGCAGTCTAGAAGCAAACACAGTGTTCTTTCTAGTACACAAAAATACTTTAAATTTGTCAATTAAGTATTACAACATTCATGCGCACTACCCGTCCCAATTTGCAATACATTTAGTAACTATAAAAAACAAAAACAAAAAAATCAAGTCATCAATATGCCAGTCATCTCAGTTCTATGCTTATCCAACTGTTGTGCCAGGGTTCTATAATAATGACAGAGAGCTTTAAAAGAATGACATTTTCACCTTCACATTTTCAAATGTTACAGGACATGTAGATGTTGCCCTGATTCCCAGTTTATCCTCCTTCTTTCCTACATGGAGGCCTTCTGTATCACGGTCTACTATGAAACATGTTATTCCTTTATAGCCCTTAAAAAAAAAGAAAAAAAGAAGACATTACTTTTACTGGAAAGAATTTCAAAAATTCTATGCATTTTACATTTTGTGCATTGTACTATGATGGATTGCAGTCAGTTATTCAACCCCATTCCAATCAATGGAACCACAGCACTTAAACAGCTGCAACTGACATTTGGATTTCACCTAAGACAGTCTAAATGGCAACGTTCTGTACTGCTGGTTGTGCAACTCAGTGCTAATCCCTCATTTGGATTGTAAATTCCTCACTGTGTCTGCCATTTGTTCCTGCATGGTTTATAGAAATCTGTCTATCCATCCCCTAAAATACTCCTCCATCTGGAAATGCCCTTGTGTCCCATTTCAAATACACACTTATCACCATTCATTTTAGTGTGCTGGAATTCCATGTTCTTCCATTTATAGCTGAACTGTTTTGAAGTGAGCGTAACCTGTTAACTTCAGCGAGATGACTTGAACCATACTAATTATTAGCAAGAACGCAAGAGCAGCCCTGCTGGATCAAACCAGGAGCCTAGTCAGGCCACTGTTGACAGAGACCAGCCTGCTGTTTCCATTAAGTTATGAATACAACAGCCTTCCTCTCTTGCTTGCCTCCCAGCAATTGGTTTGTGGTTCAGAAGTTGGACTCAGACCTGGAAGATCTAAGTTTAATCCTACTCAGCCACAAAGCTTCCTGGGTGACCCTGGGCAAGTCACTATCAACTCACCTACCTCACAGAGTTGTTGTGAGAACAAAAAGAGGGAAGCAACTATAACCACCACCCAGAACTCCGTGGAGGAAGGGCAGTATAAAAACAACACTTTATACAGACTACTGAATACTACCTTTGATCATGGAAACTTCACACAGCTATCAAAGCATGTTCCGTCTGGGAACCTAGACCTTCACGAATTTGTCTACCGCCTTTTAAAGCCAAAATGACCCCGCATTTCTGCTATCTTTTCTTTTTAAAGGGGATGAAGAATGTGGTTAAAATTCATAGTAGGGCCATTTTTCAGGAATTCACTTAAGTATCAAGCAGCTTATTTAAAATGTACAGCCCACCCTATCCTGAAGGCAAAGACATGCTTATAAAAGCATAAACCCCATGGCTAAACAGAATAGACTTGCATTAAAATCTCCTTCCACCTACCTACTGCACCTGAGCTCTAAAGCTAGCACAAACAGGCAAGCTTCTAAAAAGTGCTCAGTTTTAAACTTATAGCCCAATCCTAACTAAATCCTCCGCCCAATCATGCAACCAGAGTGCAAGCTGCATCCTGCAGGCAGGGGTGGGAGGCCGTCACGGAGGTCTTCTTAAGCTTATCCAGGGGTAAGCTTCCATTAGCTCAATGGATCACCTTGGAACTTCACCAGCAACTTGGCTGGTGCAGGTCCAACTTGAGCAAGGAAGAGAGAATGGGGGAAAATGGGATGAGGATATTGGTACAAGTTGCTACCGCCGATATCCACCCCATTCTGTCCACCAGTCTTCCTCCTCTCCTCCTAGACATTTCCCCCATTCTTTCCCCTTCCCACCCACGTTCCAACCCCACCACTTGTTTACCAGCTCTGGCAGGGGCAGAAGGCTCCAGCCCTGCTGCCTCTTGTGGTAGCCGTCACAAAATGACCACCACCAGCATGCTGCAAGTGCTATTGGCAATAATTATACAACAGCAGGACACTGTTTTCACAGTCAGTAAACCCTCCATGCGCTGGCCCAGACCTAGTCAGGATTGGGCTGTTTTCAAGGGGAGGGGAGAAGTTCCATAACCGGAGGGAGGAGCAGCCAACATGAGCAAAGTCACAGCTATTTACAACTATATCCCATTATGTCTTGATACGCTAATATCTTAAATGAAATCAAATGGGAACTATTTCTTTGCTACTTACTGCTGAAGGATTTGCATTTGCCATCACCAAAAACACTCCTGCATGTTCCGCAAAACTAATCCACATCTTTGACCCATTGATGATATAGCAGTCTCCCTTCTTCTCTGCACGAGTCTTCAAGGAAAACGCATCACTGCCAGAACCAGGCTCTGAAAGGCAGAAGCTGCCAATCTACCAGTTAAGAGAAAGTCAAGTCACTTCAGGTACGTTAATTGTACATACAGATTTTGAGCAGGCTGCAAAGTATTAACAAACAGAATATTTCTTTCAACTACTTTGACATCCATTGCACTTTTAATGGTGGACTTTGAAGTGAGTCATGAGATCTTGGCAAGATGGAATGACAAAATTAACTAAATTGATGCGCAAATAAGAGAAGGTAGAACTAAAAGTATATTTTTAAATGCAGCTAGTCTTCCACATTCTAGATCAGGGGTGCCCAAACCCCGGCCCTGGGGCCACTTGTGGCCCTCAAGGTCTCTCAATGCGGCCCTCAGGTTGCCCCCAGTCTTCAATGAGCCTGTGGCCCTCCGGAGATTTGTTGGAGCCCACACTGGCCCAATGCAACTGCTCTCAGTGTGAGGGTGACTGTTTGACCTCTTGCGTGAGCTGTGGGATGAGGGCTCCCTCCACTGCTTGTTGTTTCACACCTGTGATGCAGTAGCGGCAGCAAAGGAAAGGCCAGCCTTACTTTGTGCAAGGCCTTTTATAGGCCTTGAGCTATTGCAAGACCTTCATTCATTCATATAAGTTTATCTGTAATATATTCATTTATTTAAACTTATGTAAATTTATTCAAATTTTAAATGTAAATTAATTATTTTCTTCCCCGGCCCCTGACACAGTGTCAGAAAGACAATCTGGCCCTCCTGCCAAAAACTTTGGACACCCCTGTTCTAGATTACAAATATGATCATTACATGTTTTGATTCATACAAAACCTATTAAGGTATAATCTTGAAATTTCTTGAGATTTCTCATTGCTCTAATACACTTCACCATTGTGCTGGTCTTGGTTTTCCACCCAACCTCATAAATAACTTTAAACTAGAGAATGTGCAGTATCACACCAGATATCAAATCTTGGATACGTCAGAACTTTCAGCAAATA
The DNA here is from genome assembly GCF_035046505.1 of Tiliqua scincoides. Taxonomy (NCBI): domain Eukaryota; kingdom Metazoa; phylum Chordata; class Lepidosauria; order Squamata; family Scincidae; genus Tiliqua; species Tiliqua scincoides. Next base: position 174,011,757 of record NC_089823.1, read on the forward strand.
TCAGGTCAGGGGACCTCAAAATACAGTCCTTGGGCCACATGCAGCCCACCAATACAGGTTGACCAGTCCACTGAGCCTAGGGGCTTTATAATTAAGTGCACCCTTCCCCATCCTCCCTCAACTCTCACCTGCTACCATGCACCTCCCTCCTTTGTTACGTGAAAATCCCATTTTTTCCTTTTAAGTTGTGATTTTTATATCTGGTTACGTATTATGGACTAAAACTCATGCAGGCCAAGCCTCAAAACACAGGACACACTTCCCCCAGCACACTTTTCCAAAAACCCTGGTAAAAGTCACAAGTTTACACGACCTCTACCTCTCCATGCACACAGCAACAAAGACTTTAGCAGCAAAGACTCCAGCAGCAAAGTCTAAAGAGCAAATTGTTGTCTCAATCACTGTAAATTTAAACATTGTTTAAATGTTTCCTATTGTTGTAGCTTAATCACTCTTAAGTACCGTATGCAGATTTGAACAGCCAGCTGCCCCCCCCCCAAGGAGGCCAGCCTTTGCTGATAGCTGACTCCTTGATCATCCTGTTTTTCTTGCATGCTCCACGTGTCCCACTGTGTGTAGTGAGCATGCGCATCCAGGACAGCTCTAGGCCACATCCGGGTCTAGGTCAGCATCCAGGTCACAGCAAAAACCCTTAAAAGAGAAGGCTGCCATGTGCTCTCTCTCTCTCTCTCTCTGGCTGCCCTCCAAGGCAGAGGTCCTCCATAGGACTCTTCCCCCCTCCCATCCAACTGCTCCTCAGGACAGGTAATTATATCAGGGGTGCTCAATAGGTGGATCGCGATCTACTGGTAGATTGTGAGGCAAAATGAGTAGATCGCGAAGCCGTCTCTCCAAACGGTTAATATGTCAGTTTCGTCTAGTGACTAGACAAAAGTCTAGTGACTAGTCTAGTCTAGTGACTAGACGCCGCTGCAGGAGGAGGGCTGGTGGGAGCAGTGTCTCCCCCGCCTGCCGCCTGCACGCGCAGCCCCTCTCCATGGAAACAGGGAAGCCCCCCGCCCCTTCAGAGGAGGACCTGCGACGCCTCCCTCTCCCTGCTGGTCTCGGGGCGCAGCCACAAAGAGTTTGGGGAGGGCGGGGAGTGGGGAGCTCCTCCCCCCATAGTGCAGCAAGGCTGGGCATGTGCCTCTTGGGGGGACCTGTGGCTGCCCCCAGTATGTGGGGTGGGGAGAGAGGAGAGGCCTCCCATGTGCTTCCTGAAGCATCTGGTGGGCCACTGTGGGGCACAGGAAGCTGGACTTGGTGGGCCTCCTCTGACCTGGTCCAGCAAGGGCTCCATACATCAAAGGGGGTGTCTGTCAGACGCTTCCTTCCCCCTGGTAGATCTCCGGGCCTTGCTGGGTTTCAAAGTAGCTCTCAAGCCAAAAAAGTGTGAGCAGCCCTGAACTATATCTTACGTCTGGAACCTTTTCCCTGTTTCCCCCCCCTTTCCCCATCTTTAGTCAGCAACTGGGTTAAGCAGACCAGGGACCCCTAAAATCCTTCCCTAAAATCTATCCTTTTCTGATCTCCTCAGAATGCACCAAATACACCACACGCAACCACCATGAAAGTTAGGTACACTGTATCCAAGTACTAGGATTCAAGTAGACATATACTTACCATTTTTCCATGTGCATTATGTATACCTGTGTGTTTTTGCAATAAAAATATAATCCTATTGAAAGTTATCTTTCTCCCAGTCTCTTTTCAAGCTAAAAAGGAATTTCTTTGCATTATGCTATCTTGTTATCTAGCCTGCGATCCTGAAGTTTCCAAAAGGGTAATATAATAATTCCCCTTAAAACATAACAGTCCTTTTTGGTAACACCTTGGCTGGGCTGAGTTGCTCTCATTGACAGCCCAGCTGAGAACAAGCAGCCATGCAGCTGCAAATATTTAAGAAAATTCTTGGAGTTATGCACAGTGTGTGTGCATTATTTTCTATAATTGACCTGCTCTAGCCCTCCATAAGGGCAAGACTGCATGATGTGGCCCTAATCCTGAAAGTCTGAAGACTGCGGGCCCAATCCTATCCAACTTTCCAGTACTGCTGTAGACAAAATGCTGCCCTAAGGTAAGGGAACAAATGTTCCCCTCCCTTGAGGAGGCCTCTGTGATTGTCTCCCCACCACAGGATACAGTGCACACCCCACTGGCACAGCTGCACCAGCCCTTGAAAATTGGATAGGATTGGGCCCTAAGACATTAAACTAAGGCATTAAACTAAGACAACAATACAAAATTTAGGCTATTAGCTAGAATAGTGTTTCTCAACGTTTGTCCTTCACTGTACCACTTCACATGGTCCACCTATTCAAAATACCATCAGAAGTAACTGGCGATGGCATCATTGCCAGTTTCTTCTGGGTTGGGAGACCAGTTGTGATGTGATAAACACCAGTAAGAGGCTCAGGGTAAATGGGAGGGCTTTTTTGAGCACGGAAAAGCAAGCTTTGGAGCTCTGCCTGCTGAGCAGAGCCTCCTACCACTGTTCGTTTGCATCATGTTCCTGGTCTCGCTGCCAGGTGGCAGGTGTCCAGGGGTCCTGTGAGTACCACCAGACACCACCTCACATACCACTGGTGGTACACATAACACTGGTTAAGAAACACTGAGCTAGAAGGCAAGTCCTAAACCTGTAATGTAAAGCCCTGCCTATTTTTCTGTAAATATATCCCAAAATACACTGAGTGATATCCTCACATAGGGTTAAACTTCTGTGTTGTCAGGGGAAAATAAGTGCCCATAACTTTCTTGTAATGTTTCTTGACAGATGTAAACAAAAAGTCTAAGGAATGCTGCTTCCTAAATTTCAAGGCATGCTGCAATGCCAACACATGAGTGCAAGAGTGGAAGGGACATGGAGAAGTTAGTCTTCTATCAGCCTTGGGGTAGGTAGGGTACACATACTTGTGAGTTGTGCAACCATGGTCAAGCAGTAGAAGGGCAATAGGAAAAGTAAATACTGTGCATCCAAATATATTTCATAATCCTTGATGGCATGTGGCTACTGAAGATTAAAACATTTCAAGTGAAGTATGAAAGATGAGACAAAACATACTCATAGCTTTACTCATTTATGTGAACAATACTACTTCCTTTCTGGTTGCATCTTGTAAGTTTGGACTGCAATTCTATGCACTAGGAGTAAGCCTCACTGAGTACAACGGGACTGATTTCTAAGTAACAGTGCAATCCTCTACATATTAAGTATAAGAAATGGCTTTCTCTTTCCAGACTGCACTTTATGGCTGTAAAGTGCATTTTGACTGTTCTAAAATGTGCTGCACCACCAGAATTCGTGTTCTGATGATACAGCAGCCCAATAGAATTGGACTGTTAGTTTCTTAGCAAAACAAGAATATGATAGAATTATGCGGCTCACTATTTAACTTGGTCAAAAGTATACTTCACTCACCATGTCTTTTGCCAACCTAGGCAAATAGGTTCTCTTTTGTTCTTCTGTGCCATAAGCTGTGAACAATTTATTGGTCAATGTATTCTGTAGTTCACATACAAGTGATACAGATGGGTCAACTTTGGCTAATTCCTCAGTCACCAGGATGGTAGAAAAAAAAGAAGATCCAGTCCCCCCGTACTCTGGGCCAAGCTCAATACCCATCAGCTAAGAAGGAGAGGGGAAAAAATACAGTTAATAAAATAACATTATGAATGATGAGACTCACAGCTCAGTCCTGAAAGCCACATTGGAAACACTGATTTCTAAAGGAACTGCCAAGTAACTCTTGTCTCTTGATCCTGACCACACTGACAAAACTTTCATTGAATGCAATGGAACCTCCAGGTAAACATGCATGGGATTGAGCTATCAGTGTGCTCAGGCACTCATGGTGAATATCTGCACCATGTAGTGAAACAATGTTATTGCCAAAGCAAGGAATCTTGAAATCAAAGTGGCAGACTACACAGGCCAATACACATTTTGCTTCCTTATATACCAATTCCTGGGTATATTTGGGGTGCCGATTCAAAAAATGTAATCCGTTTTGCCCTATCATGTCTAGTTTTGGAGACATGGCATAGCCTCTTTAGTGAATGGTTCAAGCAGCTTCCTCATGAGGAAGCCTACACCACAATAGAAAAACCTCATTATCTCCACATCATAACCAATGTACAAAAGGTGCACAAACCCCTTGTTCAAATAGACCTTGTAGTACAGAATCATCCAATTTTGCCTCTGCATCCATTTTTTGTACCAATGGTGCAATTCGTTCTTGAGCAAATTTTTTTACTGTAAGGAAGAAAACACACAAACAATTAATTTAGCACTTAGCAAATCAAGGTACACTGTTACCCTAAACAAATGTAATTTCAGAAAATGGGCACTGTCAGTTATTGTGCAGCCAATAGCATTAACAGCCCCAAGTGGATTGTGGTCTTTTGACTGAAGTTTACCTCTCATATTGGCCTGTGCTTAACACTATTGTGGGAGAGGGAGAACACTACTGATCCCCAGCATACCCTCCAAAATAACATAAAATATGCTCTTAGGCTTTGAAAATAATATTTAAAACAGGTTGCAATTATGAACAGGAAAATTGTTTAAAAAACAATTTTTATGTCAATGATGCAATGTAGTATTATGAAGAATGTTCCTGCACTTATTGAAAAAAAAATTGACAAAGCCAACTGTGATCAACTCAAAGAGGTTGAATGGTATTCAAACATATACATTACCCATCTCCTTCATCATCATCTCTTCTTCAGTTAACATCTGAAGTGGAGCATAAGTTATTTCATTTGTGGCTAGGTTTGGCATCGCTTCTGACTGGGAAGATTTAAAGGCACAGGGACGAGTTATCCAGAAGCTTGTATGCAGAGGCATATTTTGTCTTAGCTGGGGACAAAGAAAGAGAGAGCAATAGCACTACAGAAATCAAGCTGTCTTGGAGTTACACAGGCTCTCTGGGCTTCCTACTGTGCTACTGGAAGGAAGAGAAGATTCAGTGAGATGTGGTTAAAAAAACTTCATCACAAGGACAGAACTGTGACAAGGAAAGATATTTTGAAATGGGGTACTCAGGTAGGAAAAAAAATGGAGGGAGAAACTCTGCTTATAGGTGAGCCTACTTGATGATTCCCTTATGATTATAAACAGCATGAAGAACAGCTCCAGTATACAATGCCTGCTGTCACTAACATATATTTTCATTATTAACACTATTTATATACCGCTTTCAACAAAAAATTCACAAAGCAGAAAAAATCAAATAACTAATGGCTCCCTGTCCCAACAGGGCTCACAATCTAAAAAGATGCAGAACACCAGCAGACAGCCATTAGAAAAGACACTGCTGGGATGAGGAGGGCCAGTTACTCTCCCCCTGCTAAATAAAAGAGGAGCACCCACTTGAAAAAGTGCCTCTTACTCAGTTAGCAGGGGTTATATAGTCAATGAAATAAAGAACTGGACTGAGGTTGCTCTGCAAAAGTTTCCCTCTTAAGGGATGTTAAGCTGTATTTCACCATAACATTTATGATGAATATTTGCAACTAAATTCATAAAATTCATAAGAAGGTCACACTCCAGGATGAGCCTTGAGATGGGTTAGGGTCACAAAAATATTAAAAACATGGAATACGGCAATAGGTCAATTGAATATTTTTTTTTTTAGGTTCAGTGGAGCTCTACTGTGTTCTATAGTTCTAAAATGTTTTGAAGTAGGGAGGGCCATTAGGAACACTAGTATTAGCACCCCTACCCCTCAAATTGTTGTGTTGATTCTGGCACAAGCAGTTTTTCCAAACACTGTAATATGAGAAGATATAACTGGCAAAATTCCCTTGCCCTAACATTTAATGCCCTAGGGCTGAAAGGTGTTTAAAAAAACAAACTACATTATATGAGTTTCATGGTCAAGCAGGCATACTAGTAGCAATGGTTCATAAAATTTTCATTCTGTGCTTCAAGTAACATGAAAGTACGTAGAATTCAGCCAATAAAAGGTCAAACTGCAATAAATTTGCTACTCTGTAAGGTGTTCCACAAAATAACCTTCTTCCCACATCACCAACTACTTTGGCAACTTTAAATCAAGACATGTGACATCACAAAGCCCCATTGGTTAAAACACATTTGTGTACAAGCCACTAGGTGAAAGGACCAAAATGTCTGTATGTTTGTCATCATAGATCTTTATGCAATTTGAACTATACCCCACCATGCTGCATGAAAAGACTTTTTCTAAAGCTATTCAAATCTGCTAGGATTCGCCTTGCACAAACATATCAAAATATGGGCTACTTTATGCATTTCTTGCCAAACAAGAACTCTGTGCCAATTTCCTAAACCAACCAGGATTGCACAAAAGACTGTTTTAAAATGAGACTTTGGTCTGCAGTTCATGATGTACCTTAACCCAATACGCCACAGATACATCTTTCTATAAAGGCTCATTCTATAAAACACAAATTTAACTATGCGCTTCCACTTTCTTGGCCCCTCTACAGCCAGATTATAACCATAAGGAGAAAACTGCATAGGATGGTAAAGAGCAGATGTGTAACTAGGGTGAAGTCTGAGGGGCATCCACCCCGGCTGCTGTGTCAAAGGGGTTAGCCCCTCTGGCTCTGCCCTAGCTACTAAGGAGGTGCTGGCAGCTTCAAACCCTGTGGAGAGGAAGCCTCCACAGGAGAAGGAATGGGAGCATGAAGTCACCAGCCTGGAAGTGACCTCATGAGTCCTGTGACATCACTGTCCCGGGTGCCCGGGCAGTGAGTTACACCTCTGGTAGAGAGTCTGCCCATGCCTTCTCACTCTCCATATCGACCATAGAAATTATTCCTTTCTAAGGAAGGGGGTGCTAGGATCAAGATCACCAGGAAATCATGCCCTCTGAAGGGGAAGCTGCACACCCTAAAACGTGGTGGGTGGGGAGGCAGGTGAGGCAGAGCCTTCCCCCTGGAGTCCTTTGAAAAGCGTGTGAGATACAGGGTGGGGAGGCATGTGAGGCAATGCACATGGTTTGAATGAACATGAACACCTCACACGCCAATGCTTTTCAAAGGACTCAGTGGGGAGGCCCTGCCTCCCCAGCCAGGGCACGACCCTGCCTGAAGCCCAGCATCCGTGCAAGCCACCTGCGGTGCTCTGGGCGCACATCCCTCCCTGCGAGCAAGACTGTCCCCCTCCTCCTGCGCTGCCACCGGACCGGAGAGTCAGCAGCGGAGCCCACCGGTCTGAGCTTGCAGGTGGAGCACGTCCAGGGACTCTGCAGCCACCGGCGCCCTCGCTCACCTGCCCGCAGCGCCTGAGCAAGGACAGCGCGCCTGCCGCTGCCATCGCGACTCCCAGCGTGGCCTCCAAGAGAAGACGCCGTCCCCTGCCTCGTCCCGCACTGCCAGCTGCGCACGGCGAAGCCAGAGCCGCTAGGGGCACTCCGAAGAGACGGGGAGGGAAGGGAGGCTGCCACGCCGCTGCTCTTCCGGCTCCTGGTGGAATCCAGCTGCGGGGCCAGGGTGGCGGGAGCGCTCGGCTCGGGGCAGAGCCTCCTTTGCGTTGCAGGGCTTTGCGAGAAGCAGCGCCCCCGCCTCGGCTCACTGGGCGGCTCTTCCCCCTCGCTGGATGGCGGAGCACACAATATGCAGCTCTCTCTCATGTACATATTCTGTGTGTATACCTGGGCACCCGCAGATTATACTCCTGTGCCTTGAAGGCTGAGGCGACAGGCAGAAGTACATCAGGTGAAGCCCTTGCACTGTACTCAGCAGCAGTTCCATGTTGCATACCTGTGTGTCAGGAGGCACTTGCCTTCCCTGCACTCGTTTCTTTCTCCCCCAATGGCTCCACGGTGTGTGTCGCCTTTTGCTTTGTTTTCAGATTTTGACTTTTAGGGCCCGATCCTATCCAATTTTTCAGTGCTGGAGCATCCGTGCCAATGGGGGGGGGGTGCACCGCATCTTGTGGTGGCGAGGCAGTCACAGAGGCCTCCTCAACGTATGGGAACATTTGTTCCCTTATCTTGGGGATGCTTTGTGGCTGTAACTGTACTGGAAAATTGGTCCTTAGGGCGCAATCCTAACCCCTTACGTCAGTGCTTTTCCAGATGGCTTTCCGGACAGATGGCGGCACTTTCCAGCAGTGACATAAGGGCAATGCAGCTCTGAGGTCAGGGAACAAACATTTCCTGACTTTGGGGAGGCCTCTGTGAGTGATACCCAACTGCAGGATGCAGCACATGGCCCATTGGCAACGCTATGCCAGTGCTGGAAAGCACTGACGTAAGGGGTTAGGATTGCACCAAAGTGTTTAATGTTAAAATTAATGTTTAAACACTCTGTGTTGATGTTTTCTACTTACCACGGTTGTGTTACCTGGTACTTTTTATTATTATTTATTTTTATACATTGTAATTATTATTATTTTTCTACTTAACAGTGTTGTGATACATTGTACTTTATATCATGGAGCTTTGCGACACACACACACACACACACACACACATATATGTAGCTTGGCCCCAGCAGCCGCCCAGGCATGTATATAAATGCGAAACTGTAACTAGTTATATATATAAAAGTTACAGTTTATATGTGTGTGTATATATATATATGTATATATATTGTCACTCTGTGTATGTGTGTGTATACACACACACGCATATAAACTGTGACATATATATAACTAGTTACAGTTTCGCATTTATATACACACACACACACACACACACATATATATATATATATATATATATATATATATGAGAAACTATAAGTATATATATATAGTTCCTACAGAAGTTCTTCTCCAGGGTTGCCCCCACTCGTGACGCCACTCAAAGTGTCGCTCTGAGACCAGTGTCTGTTCCCAGGTCCCGGGCTCTCGCTGCACACAAGCGGAGTCTGTGGCTGCGCCTGAGATCCGGAAGTGTCTATACAGCCCCTTGAAGACTTTCCTCTTGGAGAAAACCTTTTGGCCCCGCCCCGCCGAGCGGCGTGAAGGCGCGCATGCGCGTCGGTGGAGGGGCCGCCGAATTCTCGCGGGAGCTGACCAAGGGAGGACGCGGGTCGCGCCTGGGTTCTGGAAGACACAACAAACATGGAGACGGCGACGGCGCTGGCGACGGCAGCGGGGGGAGTCGTAGGCGCCGGTGGCTGCCGCGTGTGGCGGAGGTGAGTGGCGGCGGCGTCGTCCTTCCCCGCCTGGCCGGAGGGCGGCGCTCCTCCCTCCCGTGCCCGGCTCTCCCGCTGCTGGTGAAGTTGGGAGAGCGGCTGGAGGCTGGCAGAGCCCTCTGGTGGAGGTGGGCTGGGCTGGGCTGGGCTGGGGACGCGTCTGAGGTGGCGGCGTCGCCCTCCCGCTGGAGGGGAGGGGAGGGGACTGTCCTCTCCCAGGAGGCTGTTGCAGGGTCTCCTGCAGCCGCGGGCAGGAGCAGCCTGGCCCCTGCAGCCAACCAGGCTGTCCCAAGAACAGTAGCCACACTTACCTAGGGGTAAGCCCCATTGACTATCATGGGACTTGCTTCTAAGTAGACAGCAGGCATGGAGTGGGCTGCAAGCCTAGCCACACTTTCTTGGGAGTAAGCCCCACTGACTACGATGGGACTTACTTCTGAGTAGATATGCATAGGAGTTGGCTGTGGGGCTGCAACCCTATCCACACTTTCCTGGGAGTAAGCCCCATTGACTATGATGGGACTTACTTCTGAGTAGACAGGCGTGGAGTGGGCTGCAAGCCTATCCACACTTTCCTGGAAGTAAGTCCCATTGACTATGATGAGACTTTCTTCTGTGTAGACAGCAGATGCTCATACAAGAGGTGAAAGTAACCTCTTTTCACCCTGGTGGCCACCTAGAAATACAGCAACGGTCTGATCATTGTGGATGTTGTGACTGTGAGAGCAAAAGTGGTCTAGCAAGCTGTTTTGAGGAAGCAATGCCTTGTCAAATCTCTTCTCCCCCCCTCCCCCATAGACCCACCATTGGATGCTAGACTTATGCTGAGAAGGTAGCTGCATTTCTTAATGTTATTATTATTCCCCAGGTCTGTCTGGCACAGCAGTTTTCAACCTTTTTCATCTCATGGCACACTGGCAAGGTGCCAAAACTGTCAAAGCACACCAGTAGCATAGCAAAGGGGGTACAGGGGTAGCAGTTGCACTGGGGGGGCAGCAACCTGAGCTTGACACTAGTAGCTAAAATTGTGAAAACTTTGATATTTTAGAATAACACTGTTATACTGTATACTAGTGTTTCTCAAACTGTGGGTCAAGGCCCACTATTCCTGTTGGCAACCTTCAGTCTCGAAAGACTATGGTATCGCGCTCTGAATGGTGGTTCTGGAACAGCGTCTAGTGTGGCTGAAAAGGCCAATTCGGAAGTGACAATCCCTTCCACACTGGGAGCAAGTGCAGTCTGTCCCTGGTCTGTCTCCCTGGCTATGGGCCTTCCTTCTTTGCCTCAGTCTGTTGGCCAAGTGTCTCTTCAAACTGGGAAAGGCCATGCTGCACAGCCTGCCTCCAAGCGGGCCACTCAGAAGCCAGGGTTTCCCACTTGTTGAGGTCCACTCCTAAGGCCTTCAGATTCCTCTTGCAGATGTCCTTGTATCACTAGGTGTGTCGTGAACCAATTTAAAGTGGGTCCCCATTCATTTCAATATTTTATTTTTAATTTATTAGACCTGATGCTACCATAGTATATGACTGCATTTGGGGAAATGTTACAGATCTGTACTTTCAACAGGCATATGCATTTAACAATGATTGATGACTTTTAGAGTCTGGGAAATCTCCTCCTGCCTCAGAGCTTGTGTTTTTCGATGTATCTTCTGATTTGGCTATTATGCCACCCAGGTCAGATGATCTATTTAAACTGTTTAGTCTCCTTCATTGAATTCAAGCACTGCAGCTGAACTGAGTTGTGGATTAGGCTGATGTCACAAGTTCATCAATGCTTGCAGAAATGTCACTCTCTTTGTATCCTAGCAAGCTTTTCTAGCAAGGTGAAATTGTATCCATGGCCATCTGGGCCTTTTTCCTTAAGGATGCATGCTCTAGATCAATGTTTCTCAAACTGGGTTGGGACCCACTAGGTGGGTCGCAAGCCAATTTCAGGTGGGTTCCCATTCATTTCAGTATTTTATTTTTAGTATTTTAGACTTGATGCTATCATGCTATGTGACTGCATTTGGGGAAATGTTACAGATCTGTACTTTCAACAGGCTACTATGCATATGCTTTTATCAATGATAGTAAACGGGACTTACTCCTAAGTGTGGGTAGGATTGTTAAAATTTTCCTGCTTGATGATGTCACTTCCGGTCATGACATCACTTCTGTTGAATCCTGACAGATTTAATTCTAAAAAGTAGGTCCTGGTGCTAAAGGTTTGAGAACCACTTCTGAATACCATTTGATGCAGAATTTAATGCAGAATGCAATGAAACAAACGGCATCAAAATATCTTTATTCTATCAAAAGTTATAGTCAGAAAATAACCAGAAAATAAAAATACAACTGCATTATGTAACAAAAACTGGATTTTCTTAACTCAAAACTGACCAGTGAGACTGATTCCAAGAGCCAATTAGGTGGTGTTATGATATAGCAGGAAACTAGTAAGGTGTTAATATTGGGGGGAGGGGGACTGGGGGAGGTGGCAGAGCAAATGAGTGACAAGTTGCTGGGGGACAGAGGCAAATTTTTCCCCATTTTCACTTTTTTAAAAGCCCTGGCCTGCATAATTTCAGGGCATTATTTTGAGCTCAGCACTGGGCTGCACAATCACAAGCTGTGCCGCTGAGGCACACCATCAGTTTTTTGACAGTTGACACAGCACACTGTGCTGCTGGCAGAGGACTTGCACCCCTGAATAGCTCTACTAATAAATGACCCTCTCCCAAACTCCTGTGGCTCACCTGTGGACCATTTGCAGCACACAAATGTGCCACAGCACAGTGGCTGAAAATTGCTGGTCTAGTGGCTTGTGATCTGACTGTAACAGACTAGAATGGTGGTCTAAATTGACATGGTATGTCTGGGGTTGATAAGACTTGTGCGTAAGATGCAGTTTGGTGATACAGAGAGATCTTGAGTGGGGGTGAGAAGTGAGACAAGGAGAGATAATTGCTCCAGGCAAAGGATGCACTGAAACACAATGCACAGGGACTGAACATAAGAAGAATCCTGCTGGATCTCACAGTGGTTAGCCAGATGTCTGGGGGGGACGGGACTCTCAAGGGAAGCATGATCAATACTCCTCTCTCACTATTACCTTTCTGTAATTATATTCAGGGGCATAGCTTGGAAAGGGAGACTGGCAAATTAAGCTAGCAGTGGATGAGTTTATGGAGTGGGAAAGTTTAAAAGGCAGTGATGGAGAAGACATTGACCAAGGTTTGCTGCAGAATGTGTACTTGACAGGACACTGTGGTAGTCATTCCCAGCAACCTAAGGAGCATACCTATATAATGTATTTGTGTGTGTCCCACACATGCTTACACACTGTATATTTTTAAGCAGACATATAAAACCAGCTCATGCATACAGTGTAATATGTGAAGTAGCTCACAGTTAAGGGCAGAGAGGTGGAGAACTTAAAAAAGTAAGGGGACAAATCCTTTTGATATGAGTAATGACTAAAAGCTAGAGTTGAAGGGAAAGAATGTGGGAGAAAAATGAATTTAGTCAAGGTATGCTGAAGAAGGAAAGGTATGGTAAGGAAAACCATCTAGCAAGGAGGACCTTGCCTGGGTCTCAAGAGGTGGAGGCCAAGGAGGGTGGTATTCCATAGTCTGGACCTCCGGAGATCTTCTGACCAAGGTCTCAGTCCTATCCAACTTTCCAGCACCAGTGCAGCCAGAATGCAGCCCTGAGGTAAGGGAACAAATGTTCTTATACCTTGAGGAGATCTCTGTGATTGCCTCCCCACCACAGAATGCTGTGCACATCCCATTGGGCACAGCTGTACCAGCTCTGGAAAATTGGATAGGATTGGGCCCTGAGAGAGATCCCAGTTCTAATGTAACTTGCATTGGTTCTTCTTGCTTATTGTCTCTTCGGTTTCTTGTTTAAAATTATGTGAATTGTTACAGTAACCATAGAAATCTAGAATTACATAAACTGTGGATAAGTGATAAAAGATGAAGTGAAAATGCTCCCAACAGAATTAGAGCTTATTTATATTGCAGCTCTTCAGAGATACATTTGCAACATTATAGTTGAAGCTGCCGGGGATTCTGCTGCTCCACATCCCTTCAAGCCTCACTGCCCATGGTCCACAGGGATGAGGAAATGGTGAAGCATTGCCAGCAAGCTTACAAGTGACCTCGCTGCATGATTATTGTTGCTCCCTCTGTGCAGTTCCTAGAGGAGTTGACTAGGTAGAACATTGCAAGCGAGTGCAGAAGTTACACAGTTGCTATGGCGTGATGTGCAGTCCCTCTGTTTGAAGCTTTTTAGATTGTTTGGTGTGTCTTGTTGGCTGAGCATACAAAGCTGACCTGCTTCAATGACAGCAGAAGCATAGTTGCATATCTTAGCTGGATCAAAGGAATGACTACTCAACATATTTTGGAGAAGAGCTTTTAGTATTAGGTCTGTTGCTCACATTAGCCACTGTTTTAGGGATGAAAGTCATCTAATGAGAATAAAGCAACAAATACATGGTTACAGAGGATTACTGGTGACTGATTTGCTAATCTTCCTCCCTCTAGGGCTTTTGTTTTGCCTCTGGAATTGAAATTGGCCACTGGCAAGCTGTGTTTTGTTTTGGATTTGTTGTCTTCTTCACATGCTGTAAAAGGCCTAATGAATTTGTCTCTGGCAGAAAATGGAAACTTCTAAAAAAAATTATTTTATTTTTAAAATATCCCACCTTTCTTGCCAAAAGTGATTCAAGGCAATTAACAATCAAATGAAAAAACAAAACACACAGTAAAGAAATTATAAAACACAAAAACGGTAACTAAAAATCCCCAAATCTGTAACTAAAAAGTTAAGTACAGTATTTGCTGCCAACCACACATTGCTATCTTCCATGAAATACATTCAAATGTTATGTGAATGGGCCTTGAAAGTGATGTGATGTGAATGGGCCTTGAAAGTGATGTGAGTGACTTTGACTATTAAGAGCCCAACTATGCATGTCTACTCAGAATTATGATCTATTATAGTCAATGGGCAGCCCAATCCTGAGCACCCAGGCTCTGCGGCACCGAGAAGGGCTGCCGTTGGATCCTGCACCTCCCGAGGGGACTTTCATCCCCTTCCCCCGAATAAGGTAAGCAGCCCTGCAATGGGGCTACTCACTTTACCGCCGACTGAAAGGTTGGTGGTAAGGTAAAGGCACTCGTGTAGGGCACGCAGCCCCACAGAGCTCCGCGGTCCCACCTCCCATCCCTCCCCCAGGCACACCTCCAGCCCACCCCCCTCCCTGCGTCACACCTCCCTGTCACACCTCCTCCCTGCCATCTCTCCACCCCCCACCATCCTCCCCCCTCGCCGGAATGCCTCCTCCATGCCCCACTTGCCATGCCGCTGCTCAGCGGTCCGGGAGCCTCTTCCCCACCCCGTGCTAGCCCAGCACTGGCTGGCGCTGGGCTAGCAACGGTGTTACCATAAAGGGCTGTTATGTTTAAGGGAGTTATTATATTACCCTTTTGGAAACTTTAGGACCATAGGCTGGATAGCAAGACAGCGTAAAGCAAAGAAATCCCTTGTTTAGCTTAAAGAGGAGACTGGGAGAAAGGTAACTTTCAATCAAAGGATTATATTTTTATTGCAAAAACACACAAAGGTAAACATAATACACATGGAAAATGGTAAGTATATGTCTACTTGAATCCTAGTACTTGGATACAGTGTACCTAGCTTTATGATGGTTGCATGTGCTATGTATCTGGTGTATCCGATAAGAAATCCGGAAAGGATAGGTTGTAGGGAAGGATTTTAGGGGTCCCTGGTCTGCCTAACCCCGTTTGCTAACTAAAGATGGGGGAAGAAGGGGAGAAATAGGTAGGATGGAAGGGAGAGAGTTTTAGACGCAAGATATATTTACCTGTCCCGGGGAGCGGTTGGATGGGAAAGAGTCCTAGGAAAGACCACTCCCTTGGGAGGGCAGCCAGAGAGAGAGCCATGTGGCGGAGTTCTCTCTTAAAAGGGGCTTGGCTGACCTGGAAGCTGACCTAGAATGACCGGAAGTATCCCAGAGCTGTGCACGTGCTCAGTATACACAGTAGGACACGTGGAGCATGCAAGAACATGATGACTGGGTATATGCCATGACTGGGGGAGGGAGGCAGTTTGCATAAGGAGTTTAAGAGTGATAAAGCTACAACAATATACTTCTTCCTCCGGAGGTGCATGCTTGTTTTGCATAATCAGGAGACATTCCTTGACTGGAGGAGGGGATGTAATCACCTTGAGCTTTGCAAACTTGTGACTTCTACCAGGGCCTTGGACTGGGGGAAGGGTGCCCTGTATTCTGAGGTTTGACCTGCATGAGTTTTTAGTCCATGTACATACAAAATCACAACTTGGAAGGGAAAAGGAGATTTTCACGTAACAATGGCGGGAGCCCGGAGGTGAGGCTGGCAAATGTGCCTTATGTACGTTTGTGACAGTGCTCAGCGGCACGGAGACGTGCCACTGAGCACAGGATTGGGCTCTGAGTTTACTCCCAACTCAGTTGTGGATACGATTGCAGCTTAAGTTTGAGCATCAAACTTAAATGCCTCCCCACACAGAGCTGAACAAATATCAGGCTTGTAAACACTATCAAAATGTAAAGCACTTGAACAGTCCAGTGCCTGGTGTATTTTCTAGCTCTGTATGGGAGTATGGAGTTGTTCAACTGCAGCTAGAATTTACTATGAAGATCCCAAGCAGTGTTTTGTACAGCAGTGTCAGCTGAGTAAAGTAAACATTCCTTTTTTGTCTGAAAACTATGCCATGGGATTATCCATGTTGATACTGTATCCAACAGAATTAAATGGTCTACATCAATTTGAAAGGGAATTTTTAGTACAGGGAATGCATTCGTTTATTATCACATCTTTATACCTCTCTTAAAGAGTACAGGATTACAGCTTGTTTGAAAATGTGGAACTTCAATTTTACATTTTGATTTCCGTTGATATTTGATCTTAAAAGGCACTGATGTATGTGCAGAAGTTTCAGACCTTATAAATATCACCAAATTCTGGTCTGTTACTCCTGAAGTGTTTGTGCACGATTCTGTTTCCCTCTTAAAGGCATACACTACCAACATTTACAGCGCAATCCTATGCCTGCCTAGTCGAAACCCCAGTTTTTCAATGGATCTTATTCTCAGGAAGATGTGTATAAGATTTCATAAGATCATAAAAACAGCCCCACTGGATCAGGCCGTATAGGCCCATCTAGTCCAACTTCCTGTATCTCACAGCAGCCCACCAAATGCCCCAGGGAGCACACCAGATAACAAGAGACCTCATCCTAGTGCCCTCCCTTGCATCTGGCATTCTGACATAGCCCATTTCTAAAATCAGGAGGTTGCACATACACATCACGGCTTGTAACCCGTAATGGATTTTTCCTCCAGAAACTTGTCCAATCCCCTTTCAAAGGCATCCAGGCCAGATGCTGTCACCACATCCTATAGCAAGGAGTTCCACAGACCAACCACACGCTGAGTAAAGAAATATTTTCTTTTGTCCTAACCCTCCCAACACTCAATTTTAGTGGATGTCCCCTGGTTCTGGTGTTATGTGAGAGTGTAAAGAGCATCTCTCTATTCACTTTATGCTTCTCATGCATAATTCTGTATGTCTCAATCACGTTCCCCCTCAGGCATCTCTTTTCTTTTCTCTTCAGCCTTAGACTGCAATTTTATGTGCAGTAACTTGAGAGTAAGCCCCATTACACTTGATAGAATTTATGTACAAGTAAACATGGATAGGGTGTGTTATTAGACTGCATCGTCTGCAGAATTATGTGAGAATAAGCCCTCACCTAATGCTGTAACTTTCAAATAACCATTAACTATGTCTTGGTTTGCACTATTAATTGCAAAGTAATGTGGGTTTTCTTTCTTTTTCTCCTAATGCAGTATTCAACAAATGGAACCCAAGTTAACTTAAACCTGTAAGAAATGATAACAGCAGAAAGAAGGTAGGTAAAAAGTTTTTGTAAATAAAAACGTTAAGCACCTGTTGGAAGTGATGCTAGATATGTCATTTACTTTAAAAGATGTGACTAAACAAAGTACGGGGGGCTGTATCTGTGGATTCACTTATTCACGGAACTGCCCCCCTCCCCACGTGCACTCCCTTGCCTCCAGAGGGGTGTCTAAGCCCAGGAGAGGCCGCACATGTCTGTCTGTGGCCTCTGCTAGGCTGAACCTTACAGTAGAAAAAAAATCACTTCAGTTTTTTTTGTAAAACCCGAAGTGATTTTTAATTCCTTACAAGGCATTGGGAGGCGTGCGTGGCAGACCCACACAACTTGTGACTCTCCAGGATCAACAGCTGCAAACTTTACAAGTTTGCTGGCGCTCCCCCCCCCTTTGGTAGTCTCAAGAGGATTATTGAGACCTCGACGGTTCAATATATATTGTTTGAATTGTGCAATCCTGACTTCATGTGATGTTAGGGCAAATCTGGGTTTCAACAAATGTCTACTGCTGTCATGTGACATTTTTGGCTTTAGTGCGTAGTAGGCCATTTACTATTTGAAAATTGGCATATTGCTGGTTCTTTGCTCTATGTTTATTATTAAAGTTAAATTTTCGAGTTTGAGATGGTGTTTAATTTCTTATTAAAGAAATAGAGTTAAATATATAATGCAAACTTAGCTTTTAGTGCAAAATACATTTTAATTTTGTTTTCTTTTTTGTAGGCTGGCAGTGCATTAATCCAAGAAGTTTATTTTCCATATAAAATGGAACTTGCATTTCAAGAGTGGATTTTTGATGTCTGATTCATAGCTTTGAAGATGGCTTGGTGCAATAAGGTAATAGTGTTTACTTTTTAAGAATCTCATTTTACTTTATAAATCTAGATACAGGTGGAATCTCGGTATCCACTAATTTGACTCACCACTGTTGCCTTTAAATGCCTTGTAACAAGGAAGAAAGCACCAAAATCCAATTTCCTACCTTCACGCTGTTAAACTACACTAGTTGCAAGCTTCTCAGGGTTTAAAGACAGCTTTAAAGACACACTTCTGAGTTTCTTGCTCCTCCATCGTCACCCCAGAATGCATTGGTACCACATTCAGCCACTAGGTGGAGTGAATAATCAAATTATTTACCCCATCTAGTGGCTGAATATGGTATAGCACCTATACCAATGCATTCTGGGGCAACAGTGGAGGAGCAAGAAACCTAGAAGTGGGTCTTTAAAGCTCTTTTTCCACTGGAGGTTCTGGAACGGAACCCCCATTGGATAATGAGGCACAACCTGTACTCTTTAGTACAACACATTTTATTTGGTGAAAGGGTACACAAATGTTTGGTCTTCTAGTTTGCTACATTTTCAGTGGAGATGTTAGGAGCATAGGTGGAGATTGAATTTTCACCTGGCTGTTCTAGTCTCTCCTGGATCTCTAATTTCAGTAGAATTCTTCTTTCTCCACCTGATGCTCAAGGGCAGTGTTTATAAGTGTGTATTTTTTGTGGTCAATATCTTGTGCTGCTGCTAATTGTCTTCCCTGATGGGGTCCAGAAACAATTATTTCAATCACAGATTCCAATATGAAAAGTGGCTAAGAAGGTATTCCCCGATTCATTTAAAAACAGCTCTGTAGGAACCATAGTGCGTTCACCCAGCTGAAGCTGGTGCACCAACTGAAACCGTACTTGAGCCATTTGGATCTGGCATTGGTGACCTGTGCTTTAGTAACTTCAGACTGCATTACTGCAATGCACTTGTATGTGGGGCTATCTGCCAAAACAGTTCAGAAACTGCAATTAGTGCAGAATGCTGCGGCATGAGTGGTTAAGGGGGCCAGATGTTATGACTTGACTGGACCACTTCTCCAGCAGTTACACTGGCTGCCCATCCACTTACAGTCCCAATTCAAGGTTCTAGTTCTAATTCTTCCAGGCTTCCAGGCTACCTGAAAGACCACCTCCTTCCATATATTCCAGCCCACTCTCTCAAGTCAGCTGAAGGGGCTCTTCTACAAGTGCAGCCTTTGTCCCAAGTGCTGTCCAAGTGAGAGGGGTGGCAGCTCAGGGATAAGCTTTCTCTGTGCCACAGCTGTGGAATGCCCTCCCGGGGGAACTGAAAACTGCTCCCTTGCTCATGGGTTTTCTATGAGGTCTCAGAACATACCGGTTTTGTCTGGCATTTGGCTGCTGAGTGGATATTTGCCCTCTGCGCTTCTGTCATACTGTTGTGACCTGATGGTCTCCCTGGACTTATCTGTTCCCCACTGGCTCAATGAGTTTCTTTTTTTCTTTTTCCCTTAAACTTTGCTCTGTTTTGACATTCATTTTTCACCATGTAATGTTAAAATTAATGTTTTACTGCCTTGCTTGATGTTTTTACTTGCTGTGATGCTCTGTACTTGACTATAAAACTTTGTAAGTTGCATTGGGTATTTGCTTCGGCATGGAAAAGGTGAGGTTTAAATTTCTTAAAATAAAATAAATACTGAGAATCTGTCCAATCCTATCTTGAATAGAGGCTGGCCAAATGCTTCTAGGAAGCTTTCTCCAGGACAAGAGAGCAACAGCTCTCCCCTACTGTTTGTCCCATCGCCAATCACTTCGTTGGTATACTGGTTGTGTACTTCTGACCCTGGAAGTTTAGCTATCATGGCTAATATTCATTAATGGACATGTCTGTCATAATTTTGTCCTGTTTTGAGTTTTCCCAAGTACTTTGACTGGCCGCTATTATAAATTGAATGATGCAATAAATGGGCCTTTTTATCAGACACAACAAGATGATGCTCCCGTGGCCTTCAGAACTTGCACTGCAAAACCAATATATTTGGCAATGGGAAGGTTAGTGGGATTAATCACAACACCTGACCAAAAAAATCCTTTTCAGATAGCTGTGATTTTAAAAGATTAAGTAACTTATTGTGGTTTGGGCCTTTGTAGATTAAAAACATTTATATGTCAGCATTTGCAGAAAAACAATTTTCAAAAGTGATAATGGTGAAACCTGTATAGAATCAAATAAAGGGGATTTAAGACTGGAATTGCTGAAGGATGAATGCTTTTGAAAAGGAATTTGTACAATGAGCAACTGAGGTGCTTTTACCAGTTTCATTCCTGATATTGGAACACCTCTCTGCAAAGACAGCCATAGCCAAATAGAAGAAAGTTGTTAAAAATGGGGTTTTTCTTCCCTGCTAGGAAACCTGGGATTGGTGTGTTCTCTCTTTTGTCTGATGGCCTGAAGAAAAGTTCAGAATGTTTTCTCCATAATAGAAAATTTCAGGTATAAGCTGTACTTAAATTATTTTGGGGGGAAAGAATATTATTCTTGAAGATTTGCCTCAAAGGGCTGCTATCCAAGGCT
Source organism: Tiliqua scincoides (assembly GCF_035046505.1). Taxonomy (NCBI): domain Eukaryota; kingdom Metazoa; phylum Chordata; class Lepidosauria; order Squamata; family Scincidae; genus Tiliqua; species Tiliqua scincoides. Next base: position 174,032,230 of record NC_089823.1, read on the forward strand.
TAATCACTGTAAACTACACATTGTTTGCATTAGTGAATAAAATTGAACTGCAGAGATTTTGCTTCTCACCCACTGGGCATTTTCAACATTGCACCAGAAATTTTAGAATTTGTTTTAGGAATATACAACATTTAATAAAAGGCAGCAAAGTCACAAATTCCATAAACACAATACTGGCTTGAATGAACTTCTGAATGTTGAATGAACTTTTGTAGTCAGGCCAGCTAGCTGCTTTCTTATAATATGAATTTGGAAAGCAGGGTATAGATGCTAGGATTCGGCAAGACTGTGAATGCTCTTCCAAGAAACCTGCCATCTAATATGGAATCTAAGGATTCAAAACAGAAACTGCAGTTTCTCCTTTGCTTTTCTTACCAAATTATGAATGCCCAAGTGTTTCTTCAGAGTGGTGTTGTTGCTTCAGAATATATATTTATATATCATTGCAGACAAACCCCTGAATCTGAGAAAAGAACTTAAGATTTGTGAAGGATTTGGAGTGACATGAATAGGAATGTTTCTTGCTATGAATTGTACAGGTTTTCAGCTTTATGTTGAATATCTTACAGCTAGTATGACATAGCAGCTTAGGGTGTAAGGCTAGATATGGACAGCCCTACTTCAGTTCTTGTCTCTGCTGTGAAGTTCATTGGCTGGTCTTGACAGATCAAAATCTCTGAGCTGCACTGTTGACAATAAATAACAATTTTAAATTGTTTGCTGTTTCCTGTGAATCTTCATTTTATATTTCAGACCCACAACATTGTGAAGTTGTAGAGTGAATATGGGTGAAAAGAAACCAGAACCTTTGGATTTTGTAAAAGATTTTCAGGAATATCTAACTCAACAGACTCACCATGTGAACATGATTTCAGGCTCTGTTAGTGGGGACAAAGAAGCAGAGACTCTTCAAGGAGGTAAGTTAGCCTTTGGTGATGTTGAACTTTCATTCAAAGTTTAAGTAAAAAGCTGGATAATATCTAGGAAATCTCCTTCTACCTGTATCTGAACCAGGTATTTTGTATATTGTATCTGTGAAATAGTATACACAATAATGTCAAGGTATAGCAGTGAACGTCCTAGTGTGTATTTTGATTTCATCATGTTACATTTTGCAGCAGGGACAGAAGGTGATCAAAATGGTCTGGATCATCCTTCAGTTGAAGTCTCACTGGATGAAAACTCAGGAGTGTTGGTAGATGGGTTTGAAAGAACTTTTGATGGGAAACTAAAGTGTCGATACTGTAACTACGCCAGCAAAGGAACAGCACGTCTGATAGAACATATCAGAATCCACACAGGTATGACTATGGTTTTTGTAGCTATGCAGTAATTGTGCAACATGTTGTTGGGACAAGCACACACATACGTGTCCCTGTATTGTATTAAACGGGCATTATGTTCTCTAGTCAGGAGACCAGGTGTGATATTTTAATGGTTTTTCCTTTTTTTTTTCCCAGTAACAAACTTCTGTGACTCAATCAAGTGCCAAGTAAAACTTGGAAAATAAACCACATGAAGTAGTTGATGTGGAACTAATTAGGAAAATGCTTTTGCCTATTCTAAAAATCACTGTTTAGATTCCTGATCTTGTTATTTCTTGTACTTGCCAAACTTCATAACATGTTTTTTGAGTGCTGCCAGGCATATAAGACATTCATTTGACTATTGTTCATCTGATAAGTATTTCAAGTTGCAGTTTTAGAAGTTCTAATACTTTTTTAAAATCAGTGGCTCAGTTCTAGCTATTTTCTCTCCTTTAAGATGTTTTCTGTATCACAGTGGTAAAATCTATGACTTGTATTCCTACAGGTGAGAAGCCGCACAGATGCCACTTATGCCCTTTTGCATCAGCCTATGAACGCCACCTGGAAGCTCACATGAGATCACATACTGGTGAAAAACCTTATAAATGTGAATTATGTTCCTTTCGCTGTAGTGACCGAAGCAATCTTTCCCACCATCGCAGACGCAAACATAAAATGGTGCCTATAAAGGGTACAAGGCCTTCCCTTAGTAGCAAGAAGATGTGGGGGGTCTTGCAAAAGAAGACTAGTAACTTGGGATACAGCCGAAGAGCACTAATTAACTTGAGCCCACCTTCCATGGTGGTTCAAAAACCAGACTACCTTAACGACTTCACCCATGAAATCCCAAACATTCAGACTGAGGCATATGACAGTATGACAAAGCCAGCAGAGACTGGTGGCTTGCCAAGAGACCCACAAGACCTTATGGTAGATAATCCTTTAAACCAGCTATCGACTTTAGCAGGACAGTTGTCTAGCTTGCCTCCTGAAAACCAAAACCCACCCTCTCCTGACGTTGTACCGTGTCAAGATGAAAAGCCTTTTATGATGCAGCAGCCTGCTGCACCAGCTATTGTTCCAGCTGTGTCAACAAGTATTCCTCAGAGCTCCTCCCCAACGAGCCCTGATCCTCGTCCTGCACAGACTCAAAGAAACTACAGTCCAGTGGCAGGTCCTAGCAGTGACCACAGTGCCCATGCCAGTACCCCAAGCATAAGTAATAGCCAGCCAAGTACTCCAGCACCAACTCTTCCAGTTCAGGATCCTCAGCTTCTGCATCACTGCCAGCACTGTGATATGTATTTTGCTGACAATATCCTTTATACTATTCACATGGGATGTCATGGATTTGAGAACCCTTTCCAGTGTAACATATGTGGTTGCAAGTGCAAAAACAAGTATGACTTTGCTTGCCACTTCGCCAGAGGCCAACATAACCAGCATTGATTGGATAAGAGTTACACCATGCTTTCATTTATCTGTGTGCGTTTAAACACGTTGCTGTCTATCTCTTACTTGCTAACGGAGAAGTTGCTTGTTCTGTTCGAGGAATCAAAGTAATTTAACATTGGAAGCAAATGTCTTTACATCCCGTTATGATCTGTGGGGGACATGCTTATTAAACATAGTAGTTTCCTTATGTAGTTCCTAAAATGAAAATGAGGTTCACAGTGCAATTACACTCTTCTGTATGGATCATCGGTGCAGCGGTGACCTACATGAGGCAGATCTCTGGATCAGCATTTGTCTTCAAGTACAGCACCCAGTCCTTCACATTAAGCTGGGCTACATTACTCTAACTTAATTCTGTCATGTTTAATGCACTCAAATATTGTTAATGTAGAAGCTATACTATTACGTATGAACAGACTGTCCCCCCAGCTGCTACAAAATCTTTTGTGTGAATTAAAATAAGAAAAACTTGTCTTCAACTAAACCCAAAATCTGGTGCCCCCCCCTCCCAAAAAAGTAGCTGTACTGAGTCCTTTAAAGCTACCTTGGGTAACACTATGTGATAATGTGGAAAGCCAGAAGGACAGCAACTTAAAAAGAATGCATGTAATGTGAATTAGGGTACAAAGGCGCCTGCTTTCCAGTACTACTTACCTGTTTAAGAAATACAAGGAATCAGCATCTAGTGTTAGATGCTGTGACTTTAAACATTGCAGAAAAAGAAAACATTAGAACAAAATGGGAAATGTGTTATTCCATAATCTTCATGCCTAGTTTGCATTGCTGACATATATACTGTCTTGCCTTCCATTTGTGGCATTTTACACACCTGGGTACCGGTGTTTTGAGATGGAAACGAAGTAGTCAGGAGCATATGAGCTGACAATTCATTTTTAACATGAGTCATCTTAATTATGAAAAATTAATGCCTTTTGTGTTTAAGGGTTGTATTCTCATGGAAACAGATCTTGTTCCATGGTGTTCTGGTTTTTGTTATAGTTTTGGATTATACAATGCAAGGAGTGAAGGTGAAGAATCACTATGATAAATAATTGCAATAGATGAATAGTGTAATATTATTGTAGTCCACTATTCTTTTTTCCCTATTGTATGCATTAGGATTGTACAACTATCTAGGAAAGCAAATAGGCACTTTAAACAAATTTATGCTAGCAAAAACTATGGTGTGCTAGCTTATGGGACAGGAATCCTTAATGTTAGAGGGGGGAAAACTTATTTTGACATGCACTTTTATTGTATATCTTTTTTTTACTTCATGGGAAATGCAAGAAGACTCTATACTGCTGTCTTTTGCATAACAAGTAAATATGCACATACAAACTTTCAACTATGATAGAGTGCATTTTATGTTATCTGCCCCTATAGATGTGCATTCTTCTAATGGCCAAAATAGTAGCATGAGTTAGAAAACCCTGTTGACTCACTTATGCCACCTTGGCTGATACAAACAGCAACTGGTCTAAATTCTATGCTAACAGCCTGACCATATGATGTGCAGATTATAGTTTTGTTTGATAGTGACTCATTTGAAGGTCTACTATTGCTGCAAAGGAAGCCATCATGGCTGCTGTGTTTTCCATAGTGTTTGCAGTCTCATAGCTGTGCCACAAACAATAGCACTACAAACACTCGTACAAATGTACAAGAGGTAGAGGTATATATTCCATGGTAAGCAGCACAGAGCCAGGCATAGCATTCTGCTTTAGCTGAAGCACAATAAACCACTGCACAGTGATGTGGCTGAAGCACACAGTTTGACTCAGACTTCCCATTGTGAGAGAACATTACTTTATCCTAAATAAACTTGGAGTGAAATTAAAAACTGAAATTAAGATCCTAACAGAGTTAGTTGGTGGCAATTTCTAGAAATTCCATAGGTACCTTCTACAAAGTTAATATTAATGAAAGTCTCTTAATACTTTTGTGTACTGTACTAAATATTTGCTTTCTAGTAGGCAATACTTCTGAATACAGAAGTATTCAGACAGAATGTGCTTGGAATTGCCTTCTGAGTCTCTAAAATAGATCCTCTCAAATCTCACTGTCATGAAACACTTTAGTGATATGTGTTATATCCAGGAAGCCTGTGACAAAATCCCCATTTGTTTTTGTTCTGGACTGCATGACAGAACATGCTATGTTGTTTGTGTGTTTAACCTCAGTCCAGGGGATACAGTTAGTTCAGCAACTCAGCTTAAATAAAAGCTGTTGATTTGTACAGATTCATAGTCTGTAGCTGACTCATTTTGTTAAAAATTTCTATACTTCAATATAATTTGTTAAATGACAGCCTAGTGGTGGACTCTCCTCCTTCCCCAGTCCTCTTACCAGAAACAGACGTAGAGACTTTCAACTATGGAGAGAAATCAAAGTAGTCTGATGGTACAGTATGAAGAGAGCAAAAGAAGTGGTGCTGTTATAGACTGCATAGCAGTCTAACGTTAACTTTATAGTTAACACTCTTGTTAGAAATGTAAAATATATTGAGGCCCACAGGCAGGGTAGGGATATCAACTTTGGGAGAGGGAACCAGGATCCTATGCCTCTTATAGTTGTGCAGTGGCTAATACTCAAGAGGTACAACTTCTCCCAGGATATGGCTACACTGCTGACCACGTATCTGTCACACAGCTCTTAGAAGCAAAAGACCCCAGCTGGGAAAGAGAAAATAGAAACTCTTGGTACTATTGCTCTAGAAAAACTTTAGCCCCAGAGCTGCAAAGATATGTAGACCAACACAGAGGTGGGAAGAAAAATGACAAGAGGGGCCTGCAAATAACTTCATCTAGTAAGGAGATGCCAAAACGCACTCAAGAATTCATGAATGTCTTGAAAGCCAGTGTACTGCTTTCCCAGCTCTTAACTGAAGAGTAAGAGGTAGGATATAGCAGTAAGTCTGGTATTTCATGGGCATGACCCCTTAACAAGGGCACAGAACTGCAGGCTTTAAAAAACACATACTGCCTCATTACCATGTGCCAAATAGCAAGCAAAATAATTAGATATTCTAATAACGTCTAAACACAGCAGATTGTATTTTCAGCTGTGGCATTCCAGTGTCTTGTTTCCATAATCTTGTACTGATGTTATAGCTTTACCATGTATCTGCTGCAGTTTGAAATTAAAATGTAACTAGTACCTAGTCATTTCTCCAAACAGTGGCACTAGCAAGCTTCACAGTCAAAGCACCAGAGACTAACTACATACAGATTTACAGGATCAGCTCCAAGATACACAGTTTGTTGGACCTCTATTAATAAAGCCTTATTAAATGTTATAAGGAGTCTGTGCTAAGTTACATTACCAAAAGGCCTAATGTCTTTTGCAGATACATATCTATTTTGCATTCAGATAGCAGCACTGTGTATGATGTGGTTGGTAAAACTTCAGTCCATAACCCAATTATGTTTTAGTAGCCTAGTTGGCATTGATGGACTATGGATTCCTGCCTTACTGTCTTGCTCTTTTAACATTTTACAGTCATGTGCTATTCAGGATAATTAACACAACTGCTAATCTTTTAGACAAAAGACTGTTAATTGTGGACTATGGCTATAGCAAGAAGTTAAATTATTTACAATGCTTAGAACAGCAACTAACTCAGAACATCAGCTGGCATGATGCTGCTAGTCACAGATAAACCATTCTGTAGCCCATGGATTTCAATGGGAGAGAGAAGCATATGCTTAACTCACCTACTGCAAATACTTGGCTCTAAAAGATTGTATCTTTGAGTGTCTTCTCTGTGGTTTGATTCCTATTTAACTTAATGGCAGTACTGGAAAGGAAGTGCTTGGCCTTGTTCTATTGGTTATTTTGACATGTTCTGTTACACTTTAATGTTTTTCATTTTGACAAAGGGAATGTAATTTGGAAAAATATGCCAGCAAAGATCTGTTTAAACTGGTGTAATAAAAATGTATAGCCAACAGAGTTCTCACTGCACAATAATTCCCTGCTGAAGCATTTTTTTTTTCACCAAGCACCCTTGCAATGTATGCTTCTAAGATCTGCTTTGTGAATATGTATTCCAATGTAAAGAACATATTTTGTATGGACAAGTTGAAAAACACCTTTGAATGTGTAGTGATGGCTCTTTCCAGAAACAAAAATTAATTCTATTTAGTGTAATTCATATTGTGAAATGTCTTTTGTAAAAAAACAACAAAGAATAAAATAACTCTTTCTAATTATTCTGGCTTTGCCTATGTGGCTGCCTATGTTCAGGGATACCCAGGACTAGTAGATAGGGTATTGAGTGTGTGCCAATGTTGGTGAACACAAGTGATAACACATTACAGCCTACATATAGACAATTGCCTTCATTGCTTTGCTATGATGAGAATCTGTACCGGCTTAGAAATGGAAGGGTAAGAGTAGCTTCCAAAGATTATCTATACCCTCCCAATTTTTGCAGCCTGTTCTGAAACAGGTTTATGTTACACCTCACTTTGCTTTCTAGCATTAGTTTCACAGCTGCTGTTGAAAGTTATTTAGGATTCAATAGTTTAATCACAGTGGGTCAGGATGAGCAGTGCTGTTGAACATGTTCCTTTCAATCTGTAAATGATTGCTATGCAGAACATTGCAGTTGTTACAAATATGGATATTTTTCAAGCAGCTTTCCACTTGTGGTATCAAGGGCTTGCTTAGTTAATATGTAACTTATTCAGCAAATGACTTCTAGGCCCTGATGACTGTTCATAGCAGCAGTGAAGTTACATACTGCAATTACTCTTCCCCACCCATCTTCCCACTTTTCAAAATTCCACATACAAGGCTGTAGCTTTTGATTTATTTTTGAGTATACTGTATATAAACTTCTCTAGTAACAAATTCTCCAGTTAAGATGACCTGAGAAAAAAATAAAAATTAAGAGGCTATATAAATATTTAAGGCACATATTCTTTCAGGTTCATAGGTGCATCTCTTTGTTTACAAACAGATTGGTATTCATTTATTTAGAGATGTAAAAATTCAGATTATCAGAAATATTTATTGAAAATTATTACAAGCCATCATTGTGCAAAGTGATCTCAGAGTCACTTGGTCCTAGGTATCTCTTAAGTGCTTAACAATTCCAGCACCATGGAGAAATAAATCACAAAGGTGAAAAGTATTGCTTTTAATCCACCTTCACTCCCTTCTGTGGGAGAAAGATAGGCTATATAATAAATAAATAAATGCCCTTTTAATGGTAGGTAATAGACTAAACAGCTAGGATTACTCCGTATTAGTCTATTACTGTGTGGGATTAATTTATCAAGCCTTTAGAATTATTACTTTTCACCTTAGGAAATACATAAACATAACCATAATCCTAAATCAGGATAAAAAGCAGGACTCAGACTGTCCAAAATACAAAGATTTTCAGATTTGTGTGTGACTACCAACAGTGATAGTGAAATTCTGCCCAACAGAAAATATATCAATAGTAGTTACCTTTACATACTTTAAAAAAAGTGATTTTTATCTTTGTGATAAAGCAGGGCATACAAATATGAGAACTACATATATGAAAGCAGAGTTTCCATATGTTCTTAGACCTTTTTAAAAATTTCAGTACGTTTCACTTTGCGATACTCAAGTCAGAAGTACAGAGAAATCATATAAGGGAAACATATATGCCACCCCTTAAGAAAGATGATGAAGCACAATCCTAATCATTGCGATGATCCATTAGCCAAATTTTACCTTGGACCTCCTTAGCACTGTTGATTTTTCTCTTTCCCCGCCTTCCTTTGATCATGTTGGTGTTGAGAGCTTCTGCTCACCTTCTTCAATGCAGTACGAAATATTTGAGCAAGTTTTTTTTTGTACAGGTGGCTAGCATGGAAAGCCCTAGAGTTCAATCTACAAGCAGGAAATAGCTTATGCCTCAAACTGAACTGATTTCATTTGACACATACAACTGCTTTGCATTCTAAGGGAGCATTAGGCACCGTGCATGAAAACTGACTATGACATAGCTTGACTACGTATTTATGTCAAGTGCATGATCACTGCTTTATATCCCATTCTCTATTAAAAAACAAATATTTTTATCTATGTAACATATTTTTTAAAAATATCCTCTGCCTGTTGGCTGAATAAAGACATTATATTTATATCAAATTTATTATTTTGTGGGCAACATAGATTTTTCTCATTTGCCTTCTGTCTCAATTCTTCCAAGAATTCCACTTTCTGCTTATTTAGTTCTTCTGCCAAGGTCTTCATCATATGAGGGTTAAAATTTTTCTCTATGGAAACAAGCAAAAAAATAACTAATTTAACTTCAGTATCCTTTTTAAAAAAGGAGGTGGGGTCAGCTTGTGAAAGAAAACATGGGTGGGTGCAGACAGTGATTTAAAACTGATCAGTTGCTAACGTCTTTGGAAGTGGGATACTAAAGAGAAATCTTTCTCAAAGAGCTCCATCTGCACACAGTTCCTTATCTATGCACAAAGTGCTGCAAATACAAAAAGTCTCAAAAAATGTATACTAATGAGCTCTAACTCATACATACATCATTGTAAAAAATATCCAACATCTAAGGGAAGCAACTGAAGAGAGGTGGAGTCATCTGAGCATACATGTTGGTGGATGCCTGCAGATCCCATGGTCAACATCAGTGGTTTATAGATGCCAGTGGGGAAAATTTCAAGCACTTGATCTAATTGATTAAGAGCATAATTCTAAGTGCTTGTTGGGCCAGCACATGTCCCTTGCACCAGGACAGGAGGATCACAAACATGTTGTAAAGCACATTTGCGCCCACTCTGGAGTCAGCTGGGCCAGCACAAGGACGTGTGCTGGCCCAGGGAGACTGCATCCAACCTCCATTGCATGAAGCCTGGTAAGTTTGTGCTGGCTGAGCTTGGCCGGTGCAGGGCCATTGAGAGGAGGGGGAGGAGATGGGGGAGGTGTTTCAGGGCAGGGAGGGCAGGCCTGTGAGTGGCCAGGTGGGGCCAGGATCCAGCACTTATGCCAGATCCTAACCCCATTCCAGGGCAGCCCAGGACAGCTGCCAGCTGCTCTGATTTGTGCCACCTCCTTAGGTAGAGCAGATCCAAGTAGACCCATTGGGGCTGCTGAGGCTGCACCTGGGTAAAGGGAAATTTCCCCTTGCTTTGGACCAAGACACAGCCAGCCCCAAACTTGCGCTGGATACAGCACAGGTCCACTGGCTTGTTAGGAAAGCGCTGCAATTGAGTCAAGCAACTGCTTCTATGTACATCATATGCAGTATATGTGTGAAATATAGTATAACAAATTTGACACTTTAAAGTATGTGTACATTCTATAAATTAAGGGTGAGAAAGTTTATGCATGGGAACTTTCACTGCCTTTCCCACTGCAGACTCCTGCGACCCCAACACACTCTTGAGGATTCAGCTTTTTAAGGTGTCCAGGGAACTGAAGGGGAGGAGGGAGCATGAAAGTCTTTCCAGTTCTGCTTCTCTGGAGCCAACCCAATGGTTTATCACATTGCAGAAGTGCTTCTTTGAAATGTAAATCTATGCCAAGCAGTAGTTAAACTATTTTCAGAAAACAGAAACAAGGCCTTGCTGGGCATACCTTTAGCACTCTTCATTGTCTGAGAGACCACTCGCCTGACAGCTTGGTCAGCTTGATGAAGAAAACTGGTTGCACAGATATTCCGATCCCTCTCCTAGCCAAGATCAACAAAAGTTATATTTTGATAGACATGAACCATCAGAAGACAACAAAAATGGATGGGTAGCACTTAGTATAGCTTGCTTGGGAGGCAAAATAACCCTGGATAATATCCAGAATTTGGAATGTTTGCTAATTGTCTTGCCCCATAGAAAAAAACCATATCATTACTAATGATATAAAGTAGTTCTCTCTTTTGCCATTTCAGAGCTAGATTGTCACCAGAGCAGAACTATGGCAAAAGGCCAAGGAGAAAAGCAATTTAGGGCACAATCCTAACCAACTTTCCAGCACTGAGGTAAGGGCAATGCAGCTCCAAGGTAGTGGAACAAACATTCCCTTACCTTGAGAAGGCCTCCATGAGTGCCACTCAACTTCAGGATGCAGCACATGCCCCATTGGCACAGCTAAGCCAGTGCTGGAAAGTTGGTTAGGATTTGGGCCTTAGCGTTATATCTCCACTGAAGCTCCCGAGACATTGTAGAAAAGCCAAGACGACATTCCACAGCACTCTCAAGCTATACTGCCCGGCCTTCAAATTAGCAATTGAAGTAAATCCCATGATATAGATTTTATAATACAATATAGAGAGTGTGGTCTAATGGACCAAATACTGGGCCTAGATACCAGCAGCCTTGAGCATGTCACAGGCAGAGTAAATATTTGTTTCACAGCATTACATCAGCAAGTTAGTACCAATAATGCACCTGTTTAAAATATTTATGCCCAACATTGCATATATGCAACAGGGATAAAATGTGTACACCTGTGGGTTGGGCAAAAATGAATAAAAAAGAAAACTACATCTATGATTCAGTGAGTGCTGTGAAAGTGGGCAAGGCTTTCTCTTTGCCTGCTATGGAAGGCTTGTATTAGTATTTATCTTCCATTTCTGACAACAGGACCCTGCCATTCGGGTGGTTCTCAGAGTTATTATACCAATTGTCTCCACAGCACAATTCACACCTTGAGGGTGAAAACAGAATAATCAGCCTTAGATTTCTCAGTAGAAAGCGAGTCTCCAAGTCTCTTTGACTTTTTTCACCACGTGTGCCATGTACCGCATTTTAATCCTCATACTGGATCCAAGAAATGTATGAGGAATTCTTTTTGTGCAATATTGCTTTCCTGGTGTACCTCTTCCCCAAAAGGTGCTCACAAGGGTTGAGGGGGCCCCTAGACTAATATGCAATGTGGTAGGGAGAGGCTATAGTGAGAAGAGACAACCAAGTGTGGCATCTTGCATAAGCAAAAGCGCTTTTCCAGGGAACTGATGGATTCACCACCCTCAAGTTGCACCTGAGGCCTGTACACTGCAACTTAACAGAAGAACACTTATTAGATAGATAATGAGTCTGTCTTACCTTTAGTTCTGTATTGTCTTCTAGTGGTTTCACTGGATTTTCCAAAGCAGTAGACAATAAACTGAACACCTGAAGACTGAAGGGGGGGGGCAAACAAATGTAAAGGTTAAAAAAATTAAACAGGAAGTACACATGTACTTAAACTTCATCAACTTAAAGCTAAAGATGGAACATTTGTTCACTGCTGGGGTCTAGGCAAAGATTCACCGATACCAATGGAGTCATGATTTCACCACTAAAGGATAGCATGGAACTGGAAGAGAATACTTCAGTTCAAATTACAATTCAGTCACCATCTTATATTTCCCCTGCTCAGAAATGGTTTAGTAACACAACTCAGTTCATGGGGCATGTAACAGTACCTCCTGCTGTGCACTCTTGGCTCCTTTTTTCTGACATGACTCCCCCCCCCCCCCGGCTCTTGAGCTTGACATGAACTCTGGTATGCACACAGAACTTCTATATGGCCTTGATTCATCAAACACAAAGGACTACTCTGATTTGACTACATACTTATCTTCAAAAGCATCTTCCATACTCTTCAGAATGATACTATTCTGCTCCCATGCGTATTTCTCTGGACTTGGAACTTCTATTTTCTGTCTCATTGTGTAGATGGTTTCTTCAGGTAGTGGCTGAGTCCTCTGAGAATTTCTCTCTAAACAGACCTCAACCTGACAATCTAGAAACAATTGACAGAAGCCCAGCGTATCTAGAAGAACAGCAAAAGATTTCTGCATCAGTCATTTTAAATTCATCACAACTTTTTTGAAGGCACCATATAACACAGATAAGCCACATACATCTAAAGCCTTGCACATCACCATTTTATTATAAAGAAATCAAATAAGCGAAATAGTGCAGAGCTGAGTATTATAAAGACAGCTATGCAACAAAGTCTGCTTTGCGACTCTTAGACAACAGGTTGTGGAACTCCCAGATCTACCTTAGCCTCAAGATACTCTCATTCCATTACACCCTGAAAATGCTCTTGCTTAAGGCTGCAATCCTATACATACTTTCCTAGGATTAAGCCCCATAGAACACAATGGGACTTACATCTGAGAAGATATACATAAGATTGCTCTCAGAGAACCTTAACCTTGCCTAGGCAAGGCCTTGTTTAGTTTGCTAGCCTGCTATTTTATTGTTATTGAAGCTCCTTCTTCTGAGCATTTTAAAATAGAATTGTAAGCTGTACACAAGATAAGAGCAGGGAATAAATAAATATGGGACAAAGTTGTCATTCGGTTAAAGAAATGTTAGCAGATCAATTTAAATTGATTAAATCACTGAAATACACTTACATGTAAAACAATAATTTTGCATAAGGATAAGCATGCTTCTTTTATATTTAAATGATGCATATGTGTGGCGTGCATAATCCCAGAAAAGAATGTTCTCTTCTGTGTGTCCAAGGGGAATTTAAGATGATGCCTTCACCACCTGCCATTTTTGAGAGTACTTGTACTTGAAATATATATATTTTTAAATCTGCTGCCCAGTTGAGTGGGGGAAGGAGGGCTTTTTGGTCAATACAACCCTAATATTCAACAACTGCTTTCAGCCTGGTTCAGTGTGTTATGGTATGAGCAACAGCCATTTCTAGGATCAAGTTGGCAGACACCAATATCTGAACAGAGCAATTCTACCCAGATTCATCACTGCTCTAGAAGCAACTGCTGGAGGTCCTATGCCAGTGGCTAGTAACTGATTTTACCATGGTATTAGAGTATACCTTTGGGATGGATAGGAGTCATAAAGAACTGCAAGTGATTTAGAGCCAAACAGTTGCATGCTAAGTTCCATTTGTGCAAGGGGAATGGAATGCAAAAAATCTGAATGAATTGAATGGAATAAATTAAAAATCACACATGCAAAAAATCTGAATGGAATCTGGACTTACTTTGTGCTTACAATATGTTTCACAAGCTGCCATGCATAAAATTGCCAGCACTACAGTGTTGTGCAATTTGTTTAGTGTATGGTTATAAAACCACATGAGGACTCGCACAAAATTCTACCTTATTTCCACATGTGCTTCTAAGGATGCACACTAAGATTCTATTCTGTTCATCAAAGAAAGGAACCTCTTTTAACCATGACATTTCAAAGACATGGTTTGTACCACTATCAGACAGAGCTACCAGTTTAAAACATAAAATCAAACTTACATTGTCGAGCTAACTGGTACACTTCATATCTCATACTCCGATAATAAAAATTGTCATCTAAAATAAAATAGATTGGACTGAGAAGGGTGATATCTATTATATATTGATGAGATGCAGAATCTTCTGGAAATATTAATCCTTGCTCTTTCAAACAGCACACAAAACTGTCCCATGTTTTTTCCATTCTGTTTGGTGGAGGAGAATAACTTAATCCTTTCAGAAGAGTCTGAAGAAAGTGTTCAAGGTACAACAATAATTCACGCCGATACAATCTCCAAGGAGGCATCTATAAAGAAAAAGACCAATGATTTATGTTTTTATTACAAGATACCCAACACACTTTGAAACCGAAATCTTTGCTATTTGCAATCATGTTATATAAACAGCACTCATCTGCTTCACATTTGAGCACACTGCAGTTCCTTTTGGTGAATAATCAACTCTATTCTTTCTTCTGTCCCACAGAATAAAGCCCATCACTTTAATTTAACCAAACACCTCATGATCCACACACTTTCCTGCAAGAAACCGAGCGCCACAGTTATGTTGTTAGCGCAACTACACACTTGAACTTCAGAGTGGTAGCAGTGCTCCTCTATAATAATCAAAACAAGGAATCTTGTGGCACCTTTAACACATTTGTTGTGGTAGAAACTGTCATGGATGAGAGTCACAAAAACTTGACTCTGGTCCACTAAAAGTGCAACCCCATGCATTTTTACTCTGAAGTGCCACTGTGTTCAGTGGTACTTACTCCCAGGTAAACATGCATAGTATTGCACCCTAAAGTTCATGCCATCTATTTGCCTTTGAAATGTTTTTAAAGACTCCTTTTTGCTTCTGCAGGCAGAAAATTAACTATCACCTGTGAATCACTGCTGCGCTGGACAGGCCTACTCTGATAGCCATCACTTCAATATTGCAAAACAGAACCCTGTGCTAGTCTTATCAGGTTGTATCCAAAGAAACTCAAGTCATGACTAAGTCCCTTTCAAATTAATGGAACTTAAGTTAACAATGATACTAACTTGTGATATTAACTTCAATAGTATTTAATCATAATCAACTTTCTTTGCCTTTGACCCCGCAAAAGCACAGCAATTGCAAATATTTAGGTGCAAAACAGTAGACAAGATGCAGACTGATAATAACTACCAGTAGCTTTTTTAAAATTGTGAGTTTTAAAATATGTGGGCAAATATCAATCCTGTCATATTAACAATATAAACATTTTTCACTTTGCTTAGAAGTTCATTTTTGCTTAAAACAAAATATTTTGCAAAACTTTCAGCTTGCCTACCTAAAACATTTTTTTAAATCATAGAATTTTTCAGGTAATAAATGGATGAGTTTTGTCATTTATTAATAATTTAATGAGCAAAGCACAGGCCAAGATACTTCCAAGGAAGATGGACTGACCACTTGCTGTTAATACATTTATAAAACTTGAGAGATGTCACATTAATTCTGAAGGAAAAAGCATTGGATGGTGAACCTGAATTCAAATGCAAGGTATGTGAAATGGGACTTCCCAATGAACTGAATGAGGGCTGAATCCTATCCAATATTCCAAGGCTGGTGCAGCGCTGACAATGGAGCATATGCTGCATCCTGCAGTAGGGGGGCAGACATGGATGCGACCTCCAGGTAAAGGTATGCTTGTTCCCTTTCCTCGGGGCTGCGGCTGCACTGGCATTGCTAAGTTGGATAGGACTGGCCCCTAAGACTGCAATCCTATCCACACTTACCTAGGAGAAAGCCCCATTGACTATAATGGGACTTACTTCTGAGTAAACATGCATAGGCTTGGACTTTAAGGCTGCAATCTTATCCACACTTACCTGGGAGTAAGTGCCACTGACATTAATGGGACTTACTTCTGAGAAGACAAGCATAAGCTTGGACTTGAAGGCTGCAGACCTATCTTCACTTAACTGGGAGTAAGCTCCATGGACTCTAGTGGGAATTACTTCTGAGTAGACATACATAAGAACAGCCCCACTGGATCAGGCCATAGGCCCATCTAGTCCAGCTTCCTGTATCTCACAGCGGCCCACCGAATGCCCCGGGGAGCACACCAGATAAGAAGAGACCTGCCTCCTGCTGCCCTCCCTTGCATTGGCATTCTGACATAGACCATTTCTGAAATCAGGAGGTTGCACATACGCATCATGGCTTGTAACCTGTAATGCAGTGGTATTCCTGGTTCCTTTGCACCTGAAGGGGCGGGGGCAGCCAGGAGACAGGATCGCCCCACTCAGGGGGGCTGCAGGGGCTTGGTGCACTTGCCCAAGCCCCCTGCAGCCCCCCCCCGGGTGCGGGGAGCCCTGCGCGACCTTCAGCAGGGCTCCCAGGGGGCTTGGGCAAGTGCACTAATCCAGGGGGTCGCGCCGCTGCCTCCCCCGCGAAGACTTACTGCGGGATTCAAACTCCCTGCGAATTTGAAAACCGCAGCCGTCATGGATCTTTCCTCCAGAAACTTGTCCAGTCCTCTTTTAAAGGTGCGGGCCAGATGCCGCCTCCACATCCCATGGCAAGGAGTTCCACAGACCGACCGCACGCCGCTGAGTCATGCAAGGCTCGGACTTGTAGACAAGGCAGAGGCTGCTGCGCTGCAGGAGCCTCGAAGGAGCGGGCGCCCGGACAGAGAGCACGGCGTGGGGGGAAAGGCTACTGACCGACGACTGCGGCGCCTCCCGCGCGGAGCTGGCCTCGCACCGGCCGAAAGCTTCGGGAGGAACGAGGTCGTCGTAGGAGAGGAGGACGCCCCTCCACCCTCGGCGCTCCTTCAGGGACCGGCTCAGCGCTCTTGCCGCCGTCGTCTTGCCCGCCGCCGGGAGACCGCACAGCAGGCACAGCCCCAGCGGGGGACTCCCCGCGCGCGCTCCCTGCGACGTCATGGGGCGCTCGGCAGCTCTGCGCCACGGCGGCCTCGCCCTCCGTGCGCCTGCGCGAAGAAGTGAAGCTCGGGCGGAGCGGCGCCTCTCCAGTGCGGACGCCCAGCAGAGCTCCAGCAGGGGGCGTCGCTGAGCAGTGCGCTGCTCAGAGCCCGCTTGTTCCGAAACGGACTTGAAACTGATCGCTGCCGCTGCCCACGGCAGGGAGAACCAGGCAAGAGGCTGCCTGAGAAGAGCCTCAAAGGCCTGCGGGTCCCCTCGAAAACTGGCAAGTGGGAAGGCGGCACAACCAGCGCCCTCACTGAGCTGTCCACGCTCACCTGGAAGCCCCACTGCCTCTGCTGGGCCTTGCTTCTGAGTAGACCTGCACAGGGTGGGGCTGGGAGGCTGCAGTCACATCCCCACTTACCTGGGAGTAAGCCCCATGGACTCTAATGGGTCTTACTTCTGAGTAGACCTGCATAGGATTGAGCTCTAAACCACTAGATGGTAGTAAAGGTGACTTTCTTGCAGCTACCTTTTATTTTGGTGAATTGTTTTCTGCCTCCTCTGCTGAATGCTGCCCCCCCCCTCACAAACATCACCCTTGGGGTAGGGAAGGACTAGGGGAGATTCCCAAGTCAACCAGGATTTAACCCTCCTCCACCTACACCATCCTCCACAAACCCCCAAGAGCAATGTTTATTTATTTAGCTTACTCCAAGCCCCAGGTCCTATTAACATACATGTCCTAGGTTAATTATTGCACTCAATTTTCATGTAAAAGATTTTTATTATAGCTTTAAGGGAGCTTCAATTGCTCCAATAACATATTTACATGAATTACAGTAGCTTAAAAACAAGAAAAGATCATATCTAAAAAGAGGCTAAAATTACCATCTTTCAGGTCTCTCAGCATTTCTTCCAGTATAAAAGCTGTTAACCCCCACCTCCCTTCCTCCTGCTGTGTGTATTCAGGCACCCATGCCCAGGTTTTATTCTTTAAATTACTAATGCACTACACCTGGGTAACAAACACCTAACTTAATTCACCTTAAAGGGAAAGGCACTTGCCCCACCCCGTGACACCCCCCCCCCCCAAATTCCAACATGAGGCTTCTCATGTTCAGCTAAGTAGCTGGCACAGCTCTAACCCTCACTGAGCAGGCTGGGGCTTCAGCCTGCTTAAATTAGCATAGAATGCAGCCTTTTGGTGCCAGTGCTCCTGTGTCGGAGAGGACTGGGCCCTCAATGAAATGTCACAAGTTGCCGAGCAGGAGCAAAAGACATCAGTGAGCACCTTCGCTTCTGAATTTATCACTACACAACTGCTATCAGGGGCTTGGATAAGTTACCAGTCTGGGGCTGCAATCCTAACCACACTTTCCTGAGAGTAAACCCCATTGAACAAAATAGGACTTCTGAGTAGACCTGGTTAGGATTGTGCTCTGGAATTGCAAGAAAAGTTCCAGGTGGTCACTAGCCTGTCACAATACTTGGCTAGTGGATTGCACTTGGCTTAGTGCATAAGCTGGACAGGCCTGCTGGCTTTAGGGTCAGAGTGTGCATTCTAATACCGAGCTAGGAAAATCTGCATTAATTCTTCAATCTTATTCCACTTGTGCATTTGCAAAATATATTTCCTTTACAACACATATTTATCTAAGCAGCAATTTTAATTAGTACACATGATAACTTTAACAATTATTTTGAAGTGGAAGAAATTATTATGATACATTCTATTTTTTGCTTACCATAGTGTGATATTCTTTAATCATTTTTCACAGAGATGAATTCACAGAAAACTAGGTCCCACTACAATTCTGTGGAACCTATCTTGAGTGCCAAAAATATAGCTGTTGTACAGTTTAATGTATGCTGGATCCTCAAAGTGATCCACATCCTTTGAATTACCCTTATGACTCAGCAGCGTTATTAGACTACACACCAGCACGCACCATTATATTTTATTACATTTAACTTGGAATGATAGCAATCAAATTCACTTGTGCAAATAAATGCCCTTACAAATGATTCTAGAGGTATAAAATTCACAGTAGTCAAATAGTATATTCTTAAATGTAAAATAAAGGCACTTTGGAAGGTTGTGAGAAAAAGATTACAGCCTACCTTACTCACAGGAAACAAACACCTGTAAACCTAAGCCTCAACCAGTGCTTTGTCCATTTTAATGTAAAAAGAAAAGGCATCCTTAAAAATATTAACCATTTGTCCTGCTACTTAAAAAGTATTTCTTTAGAAATTTCCTATCAACACAGGGCCCAGTCCTCAACCGTTAGCACCGGTCCACCACTGGTGCATGAGGCACGTCTGCAGCCCTCAGCGCTGGTCCAGCGCTGGTGCTAGCTCAGCACCGGTGGATCCCCGCTGCCCCACAGCTCCATGGTAGCCCAAACAGCAGGGCAGCAGTTGGTGGGGCATGGGGGAGGTGTGGAGGAGGCATTCCAGGGCGGGGGGAGGGCACAGAGAAGGCATGCTGGGTGGACGGAGCAGTCCTCTACATCCCGAGCCTCCAAGTCAAGCCATGGGCCCAAGGGCTGCCACAGAATCAGGTAGCCCCATTATGGGGCTACTTGCCTTACCCAGGGGAAGGGGACAAAAGTCCCCTTCCCCTAAGGAGCCGGTGGCGGCTGCCCTATTGTGTGCAGGATGCTACGTCAGCTGTTTTGGCACCGCGGCAGTCCCGGTGCAATGGGGAGCTCAGGATTGAGCTGCTCATTACAAAAACAGTTGCAGTTGACCCAGGTACCCTCGTATTCAGATCCTTCCATGCAACAGTGGGCTGTGCACATGATGATCTCCACTGGCGTACCAATGGCTGAGAACTCTGAATTTGGAAAATACCAATCACCTGCTGAAGAATCAGTTCCCTTCCACAACCAGACTAACGCTGTCAAAGCTGAGATTACTAACTATTCAGTTAGTGTTGCATGCAGGGTATATAAGCACCATGTATGTACCTCTCTTCAAGTCCCCCTCCAAATGGTGAATATAGTTTTTTTTTCTCTTCCACACATACCACCTTTTTGTGCACATGCACCCAGTCCAGAAAATCTATGTGTGCATGGATGCCTCCTTCAGTGCACTGACCACCTTTGCTAAATGGGGCAAATATGGAAGAAAATATATTGGAAAAGTACTAATGCAGGGGTTCCCAAACTGGTGGGTCGTGACCCCACTAGCCTGGGAAGCACTGGTCAATGCCCTTTTAAGAGATGGGTAGAGGAGAAAGCAGCAACATGATCCCCAGGATTGGGCTGCTGCTGGGGAAGGGAGGGGGGTTTTCTGCTTACCTGCAGCCACTGCTGCAGTTCTGAGAGGTCCAGGGGGTGCAGGAAGTCCTCTGCAGGGCTCCCTGTGCCTGCAAAAGGTTAAAAAAACAAACAAAAAAGGCACTTCTGGTTTCATTGTGAAAACCTGAAGTGCCTGTTTTTTTTCCTTTTTATACCTTTGCAGACACAGGAAGCCCTGCAGAGAGCTCCCCACATACCCTGGATCTCCCAGAACTGTAGCACTGGCTGCAGGTAAGTAGAAAACCCCCCTCCCTTCCCCAGTAGCAGCAGCGCAATGCTAGGGATCATGTTGCTGCCTTCCCCTCTCCCACGCAACAACTTAGGGTGTCCCAACACCCTTGCAGAAGTTTGGAAAGCACTCCACTAATATATTGTCTCCTTACCTGATTTATGTATATAATTAGTTTTAAGGGTTTTTTTCTATTTTCTTCACATTTTTAAAATCTATTTAGAGCAGTTGAAGGATTAATAATAGGAAAAAAAAGTTGTGTTGGAGGAAAGGCTTATTTTCTATGTGTTCTGAAGTCAATGCCCTAATATATGCAGTCTCATGTGTCCTAATAACTAAGGCAGTCTTATTTTGCTAGTACCCATTTTCTAATTAGAAAGAAATAAAAGCTGATTCTTTAGTTAACACTTTAGCAGCTTGGCAGTGAAAATGAGGTTTTTTATGCGGATAAAAATAATACTTTAAAAAAATATGTTGCTGACTGAGCATAGGCACATTTTTTTCCCCAAGTCCATCAACATCTTTGAGACTTCTTCAGGATGCATTTGAGACCACAGGTCTCGATGGGATTGGTGGTCGTAAAGGAGGCCTTGGCGGAGGTGGACGAAGCTGACTTTGTACCTGAGGCCTGAGGGAATGAGAAACAAAGTTAGATCTTGTTTAGTAGCATGTTTTAGAGGTTGGCCAATACAAAATCTCAATTAGTGCTTCTAGAAATTTTTGTACCAATAACTTGGAAAGAAGTCTCGCTAATTGATTTCAGTGGAACATACATAAGGAATGTATTTTGAATTGGGATTTAAAATTATTCTTAAATAGTCTAACAATGTAGAATTGTATGTTAGAACATAAGAACATAAGAACATAAGAACAGCCCCACTGGATCAGGCCATAGGCCCATCTAGTCCAGCTTCCTGTATCTCACAGCGGCCCACCAAATGCCCCAGGGAGCACACCAGATAACAAGAGACCTCGTCCTGGTGCTCTCCCCTACATCTGGCATTCTGACTTAACCCATTCCTAAAATCAGGAGGTTGCGCATACACATCATGGCTTGTACCCCATAATGGATTTTTCCTCCAGAAACTCGTCCAATCCCCTTTTAAAGGCGTCTAGGCTAGACGCCAGCACCACATCCTGTGGCAAGGAGTTCCACAGACCGACCACGCGCTGAATAAAGAAATATTTTCTTTTGTCTGTCCTAACCCGCCCAACACTCAATTTTAGTGGATGTCCCCTGGTTCTGGTATTATGTGAGAGTGTAAAGAGCATCTCCCTATCCACTCTGTCCATCCCCTGCATAATTTTGTATGTCTCAATCATGTCCCCCCTCAAGCGTCTCTTTTCTAGGCTGAAGAGGCCCAAACGCCGTAGCCTTTCCTCATAAGGAAGGTGCCCCAGCCCCGTAATCAGCTTAGTCGCTCTCTTTTGCACCTTCTCCATTTCCACTATGTCTTTTTTGAGATGCGGCGACCAGAACTGGACACAATACTCCAGGTGTGGCCTTACCATCGATTTGTACAACGGCATTATAATATTAGCCGTTTTGTTCTCAATACCCTTCCTAATGATCCCAAGCATAGAATTGGCCTTCTTCACTGCCGCCGCACATTGGGTCGACACTTTCATCGACCTGTCCACCACCACCCCAAGATCTCTCTCCTGATCTGTCACAGACAGCTCAGAACCCATCAGCCTATATCTAAAGTTTTGATTTTTTGCCCCAATGTGCATGACTTTACACTTACTGACATTGAAGCGCATCTGCCATTTTGCTGCCCATTCTGCCAGTCTGGAGAGATCCTTCTGGAGCTCCTCACAATCACTTCTGGTCTTTACCACTCGGAAAAGTTTGGTGTCGTCTGCAAACTTAGCCACTTCACTGCTCAACCCTGTCTCCAGGTCATTTATGAAGAGGTTGAAAAGCACCGGTCCCAGGACAGATCCTTGGGGCACACCGCTTTTCACCTCTCTCCATTGTGAAAATTGCCCATTGACACCCACTCTCTGCTTCCTGGCCTCCAACCAGTTCTCAATCCATGAGAGGACCTGTCCTCTAATTCCCTGACTGTGGAGTTTTTTCAGTAGCCTTTGGTGAGGGACCGTGTCAAATGCCTTCTGAAAGTCCAGATATATAATGTCCACGGGTTCTCCCGCATCCACATGCCTGTTGACCTTTTCAAAGAATTCTATAAGGTTTGTGAGGCAAGACTTACCCTTACAGAAGCCATGCTGACTCTCCCTCAGCAAGGCCTGTTCGTCTATGTGTTTTGAGATCCTATCTTTGATGAGGCATTCCACCATCTTACCCGGTATGGATGTTAGGCTGACCGGCCTATAGTTTCCCGGGTCCCCCCTCTTTCCCTTTTTAAAAATAGGCGTGACATTTGCTATCCTCCAATCTTCTGGTACCGTGGCTGTTTTGAGGGACAAGTTGCATACCTTAGTCAAGAGATCTGCAACTTCATTCTTCAATTCCTTAATAACCCTTGGGTGTATGCCATCAGGGCCCGGTGACTTATTGATCTTTAATTTATCAATGAGGTCTGAAACATCTTCTCTTTTAACCTCTATCTGACTTAACTCCTCGGTCAGGAGGGGCCGTTCGGGCAGCGGTATCTGCCCGAGGTCTTCTGCCGTGAAGACAGATGTTAGTTGTGAAACGCTACCAATTTGTGAAATGTTATGTTAGTTGTGAAACACTACAGTGCCTCATAGCTACAAAGGCTATGATGTATTCTTATTTGTATTTCTTCTTCTCAACAGCCACAACCCACAACCAAATCAATGTGAAATTATGCTGTGCAAGGCTGTAGCAAAATATGCCTTTAGTATGGCCAGTCCTTTCATCACTAGATAGTAACTAACAGCAGTGAAGCAGTGCTGCTATACTGTATATATGTCAGGCAAGGGAAACACATGGTCCATGAATGAATGGTCTCCTACAAGCACCTTATGGGAAAACACTGTTAATATTTTTTACTTTTGCTGATGTCCTATCCCAAGGCATGAACCATCTTTAGAAAGTCGTCAACTCATAATTTTCAGGACTGGATTAAAACTATGTGATCAGTTATAATGATAGAAAGTGAGTGGTTTCAATACACATTAAGGTAGGGATAGGCAATCTGTAGCCCTGGAGCTGATTTCAGCCCTGAGGTTTCCTATTTGGTCCTTTGTATAGCCCCAGACCTTATTATGAGTCCAGTTCCTTTCCTCCAGAGGAAATGATACATCTCTAGAACGACAGACAACATCCTTCCCTTTCTATGATATTATTAGACACTCATGCCAAGATACAGACCAAGAGCTTTTTCACTCTTTTCCACCCTACTCCACGGAGCCCTACCCTTATGCAGCTCAGCTGTGCATAAGACAAGACACAGGCAAATAGAAGTGAAATGTGAGATGCAAAATGAGACAATTCTGAAAGTGTAGTTCTTCACACTGGGGAGGTGGGGTTAAGGAGTTCTTTCCTTGGATTTCTGCTCTTTGAGGAATGACATCAGTGGGCTGTCAGTGAAGAGTGAGAGTCAAATCCTATCCAGTTTTCCAGTGCCAATGTAGCTGAGCCAGAGGGGCATGCACTGCATCCTGTGGTGGGGAGGCACTCACAGAGGCCTCCTTAAGGCATTGGAACATTTGTTCCCTAACCTCACAGCTGCACTGCCACTGCACTGGTGCTGAAAAGTTGGATAGGATTGGGCCCTGATGCTGCTATCTCTCCTGCCCTTGCAGAATTTAAAATAAAGTATTGTCTCTATTTGTAGCCACTAGTGCATGCAAAACTACTGAAAACATTTAAAAACAAGCACAAACCTTGAAACAGGGAAATGAGATATTGTAAAGAATCCAGAACCTGATGCTGCAAGCTGATAAGGAAAAAAAAAATGAATATATAAACACAATGAAAAGGAATCACACTTCTTGTCATAGCAGTAAAGCCACTCAATTTTTCTGTTCTAGCCAAACACTACACATCTTTTCAATACAACTGATCTCATGTTCTGCAAGGATATATTTTGAATGGGAGATGTTGAGTAAAAATGGCTATGGAGAGCTGCAAAGGTTTCATTCATGGTGATAACTCAAAAGGAAACTGATCAAAACAAAGAAACACTCTTACCCTCCCATTATGAACTGCATTAGGTTGTGCTGATCCACTTGGAGTGTTATTCTGTCTTGCTTGCTGTGCATCTTTAGCCCTTAGAACATAAGTCAAACAAGTAGGTAAAAATAACATCTGAACAAATGTTTCTTTTTTCCACTCAAGACTCACTTTGGTTCTGGTAAAATGGATTTATGCATTATGATATTGATCACATTACTTCATTTCTCAGTACCTCGCTTCTGACATCCTTTTTTCAATATTTTGTGTTTTTATATATTATTTTCCTCTATTGTTTATTTAAAGACTTTATACATGTTTGTCTTTATCTCAACAGATTCAAGACAGAAAACACCAAAAATTGAAAACATATAAAAATTATAAAAGCATAAGCAGCAAACTATCAAGAAGCAAAAACAAGATAAGAGTCGGTAAGAATATGAGAAAAAATATCAAAGGGGAACAGGAGCATCTTCTGCCATCACTGAAAAGTTGTCAGGGAAAGTAATTGGAAAGTGTGGCAACAATGAGCAAGCATATGGCAAAGACTACATTTTATGCCCATATAAGACTAGAAGAGCAAAGACTCAGCAAATATGCTTTTTTCTGTGGAAAACAGTTATGTCAGACTAGAGGTTGCACATGGGTGCTTTGTGCAAGAGGGCAAAAGCAGTTCTGAAAATGGCTGGGCACTTGGGAACATACAGCTCAAGAAGCATCGTATGAGTCAGTCCAGAGCATCTTGAGTGAAATTTTCAGGATGGTTGTAAGGAGCAGAATGATCAAGACTGCTAAACTGGGGACAGTTCCTTCCTCAGTTTCTTTTAGAAAAGTTTCTCTTTCAAAACTCTGCAAAGTCAAAGCATTGCTTGGAATGTATCCAGCCCAGTGTTTATGGTGCCATTTTGATATAGTAAAAGCAGGCAGCGGCTTGTTGAGAATAGAACAAAAGAGAAATGTCCTCTGGTCCTATAAACATGCAAGGATTCAACAAAGATCCAGGTAAAAATTATACTATGGGTGCAATCCTAACCCCTTATGTCAGCGCTTTCCAGCACTGGCATAGCGGTGCCAATGGGATGTGTGCTGCATCCTGCAGTTGGGCGTCACTCACGGAGGCCCTCTCAAAGTAAGGGAATGTTTGTTCCCTGACCTCAGAGCTGCATTGCCTTTATGTCAGTGCTGGAAAGCACTGACATAAGGGGTTAGGATTGCGCCCTATGTAAAATAAATGCAAATGCATCCATTTAATTCATTTATGTACGGTGCCTGGCAGAGAACTATAAAGCCTATTGGCTGGCGCT
Source organism: Tiliqua scincoides (assembly GCF_035046505.1). Taxonomy (NCBI): domain Eukaryota; kingdom Metazoa; phylum Chordata; class Lepidosauria; order Squamata; family Scincidae; genus Tiliqua; species Tiliqua scincoides. Next base: position 174,058,041 of record NC_089823.1, read on the forward strand.
TATATAACTTTTCCTAGCTTACATCATGAACATACAACCTGATTGAAGGAGTGGAACCCATTTGGGTCACTTCATCCTACCCCATGACCTAGATGGACACGTTTGGCTGCCCAAACACTAAGTTATGACAATCTCAGTACTCCAGACATGAAGAATTTCCCCAAACTATGCTATGTAATGAAATTTCAAACAGAAGGGCAAAGGTTGCCTGCAAAGTATGCCCCAGCAGCTTCTTAAGCTGCTGAACCTGAACAGGAATTTCTGAGGAATTAGAAGTGTTCAACCCCCAAAATACAGAAAAATAGGCAAAAATAGGGGGCAGGGAAATCAGGGCATTCATCACAGTGACATATGAGGACTCAAACAAATAGACAAGTAGCTGTATTTTGGACTATCTGAAACAATTTTAAAGGCAACCCACTACCTGCCTGCATTCTACATGCTTTTGACAGTTTAAAGCACTCTATTGCCTTGAGGGGTGAGTATAACCTTAGAATGGGAATGGCCAGGGATTAACGCCTATTTTACAAAGTGTAAAATCCATAGTGGTTGCTTCTAAGCTCCACTGTAATAAACTATCCTGGCTTTGATGATCAGATGCTCTTGAATTTTGCAACAAATGGAACACAACTATTAGGGCAGCTTGGAAGGAGTGATCATGAACTGCACCCTTTGATTGTGTAAGGACAGGTGTAGGCCCTAAACACAGTGGCATCTTATTACCTGAAGCATCTTCCTCCTCAACCACAAATAAAACATTGTAGTCAGAGGCTTCAAAATGGATATCCCTACTTTAGATAAAATGTTTTGCAGCTGTTTATTGTTATCACACTCCATCTCAGTCTTGTTACAGATGTCACCCATCCTGTTTATTATGATCATTCATTTCATACCTTTGGCGTCTTCTACATTCTCTGCAGAGCCTTCTCTGAATTGCATCCCTTTTGACAACTGCAATCACTCCTAGAATTATCACAGGCAACACAAGCAGGAAAAACACTAACAGTCCATCTCGAAGTGACGTATCTAAGACACAAGGGCAAATGAAAATTACTGTTTTGCTTGTAATTTAGAATTAAAAATGTTATGCTGGAGGAGAGAAGATCTAATCTCCCCCCCTCCCCCAGCCACTTTGCCAATAAAAATGCTCCCTGGGTTTGTATAAAGCAGTGGTTCTCACACATTTAGCATGGGACCCACTTTTTAGAATGAGAATCTGTCAGGACTCACTGGACATGATGTCATGACCAGAAGTGACATCATAAAGCAAGAAAATTTAAAAAAATCCTAGGCCGTAATCCTACCCACACTTACCTAGGAGTAAGTTCCATTTAATATCATTGTTACAAGAATATACATAGCAGCTTGTTAAAAGTACAGGTCCGTAACATTTCCCCAAATGCAGTCACATTTGCCTAATATATTAAAAATAAAATACTGAAATGAGTGGGGACCCACCTCAAACTGGCTTGCCACCCATCTAGTGGGTCCCAACCCACAGTTTGAGGAAGAACTGGTATAAAGGAATCGAGGAAGTAACAGAGTTTTTAGAAGGGTTTTTGGGAAACCCTTCTAATGTATTATTAGGGAAATGTATTACCTTTAATACATTTAATACATATTAATGGTATTTAATACATATTAAAGGTATTCATACATGTAGGAAGTACTATGTTAATTACTTTTGTCAGAATTACGTCACTTATGACATCAGACAGAATGAAAGATTTCTGATTCTTACCAATATGAGTTGGCCCACTGTCTATGCTGCCACCATAGCCAGATTTGTCACAAAAAGGTGGTGCCCATCCAGGATCACAATGGCAATTGCCTTTATTGTTCAATACCTATATTTTCAAAAATGGAGCAGAATGAAGGAAGATGTAATCAAAACTTTTTTGGAGCCATGAGAGGAGTTCAAACTTTGCTTTCCCAGATTCAGCATGTTTCATAATTATGAAATTTTTTTTAATATAAAGAAAACCTACAAGCAAACCATTAAAATAAACCACATTTCTCTGAGTTTGAATGCAACATAGAAGTACATTTGAATGTAAGACAGAACTGGATTTGGATGTAAGGCAGAACTGTGCTTATTTTTAAAGCAAAAGCTTCTCTTCCTCAGATGCACAAAAGAGGAGGGGGTATGTGAGCCCATGGGATGGGCAGTCTCATTCGCAGCAAATACTCTATAATTTAAAATACTGCATTAGCCCACCTTACATGTAGACTACAAGCAAGGGTGAAATTATTCTCACAGAGGTTCATTATGGAGATGGAGGAGCAAGCAGAAAGGAAGAGGAGACAGAAGGAAGGGAAGGTAGCAAGAAAAGAACAGACAAATGTGATGGGAGGAAAGCAGGTGGGCAGAGCAGCAAGGAAGAGGAGAGCAAAGCCTTGAACTGAAGGCAAGGGGAGAGGGAGGAAATGAAGGTGAAACAGGAGAAAGGCAAGGGAAAAAGAGGCTTTGAGGGACCTGACCAAAGGCTACTAGGCTGAGACTAAGGGGTGGCTAGCCAAGGATGCCTCACCAGTTCCACACCCTGGCACCTGCAAACATGCCCAGTCCAAAGATGGTCTATCTAATAAGTTGTAGACCATCAGTTGGTTTCCATGAGCAGAAGGAGACTTTGGGGGATACCATAATGGAAGTGGAGGAAACACCTGGTGGCAAAAGTACCAATAAAATCTCTAAGCAGCATGTCCCTGGCCATTATCTGTTGTGTTTTGGGTCCCTTTTTTACCTCTCAGCACCTCAGAAGGCATATGCCAACCCCTCTGATGTGGACCTGCCCTCTTGGGACAACCTCCAGGGGAGAGAGGCACCCACAGGTCTCAATCCACCTTTGACACTACAGTATGAAATCTCTACACTATGAGATAAAGAACACAGAGTCCTGATTAAGCGATGAGCCCAACAAATAACCAGGGATGGGAAAATTCAGCAGGGCTTAACATGAGTTGAGTCTAGAGTCACTGCCCCCCGTGACTCAACTTGAAAAAGAGTCATAACAGGGGCACTTTCTGAGTGGCTGAGTCACCCCTTCATGACTCTAAAGGACTTGAGTCAAGTTGCCCCCCCCCCTTAAAAAGGTCACCACTGAAAATCCGGGGTTCTGTGTGCGGGTGTGTGTGTGAGAGTTCATCCTGCTGCCCCATCCCATCTGTAAAGAGGGTGGGAGGGGGTAAGACAGACTGCATGAGAATTGGGACAGAAGCAGCAAGAGGGAGGAGCATCACACGCAGCAGCTTCGAGGCTAACCAGGATGACCCAATCCTTGGCAGCTTTACTCAGAAGTAGTCCCACTGAAGCCAGTCATTCAATGAGTCTCCCTCCTCCCAAGAAACAACAGAGCTTACAGCAATCATGCCATGAGGTTGGCAAGCATGATCACTACAAACTGCCTCCCTCCCCCTCCCTGGGCTTCTCCAGCCAATCGTAAGGCAAGAACCCCCTTGGGCTCCTCCTCCTGTATTCAATGATCATCCATTCCTTAATTCCTATCAAAAATGGGGAAAAAGCCAGCTCCCGCCACTCCTCCTCCTATTCATTCCAAGAGGAAAACATTAACCCTTCCCTGCCTCGTAGCTGGAACTCCCTGCTAATCGCCTGGTCTGAATGCTGGCCCCATGAGGAATTTCATGCCGCGAAAACAGTAAGCAAGCACACCCAGACACAGGCAGACTCGAGTCTGTGCACGTGGGGACGAGTGCTGAGTCAGGGGGCCCCTGTCTCAAGTGTTTTTCAGAGTTTTCCATGCACACGACTCACAAGTCCATGAATCACCAAAAACGCACATTTTTGCAATTTGAGTTCAAGTCATGGGCTTGAGTTCCCATCCCTGCTGATAACTATACAAACTATGATGATAAGTACCTCCTGGCCCAAAGGTGGTTGGGTGAACTCTTCAGTTTGCACAGATTTCACACGATAAGGTTGCCATGCACAGAAGGGGTAAGAAGGACTGCCAACTGTTGTCACCTGATTTCACTATGCAACATGCTTGAGGAGGAGACTTACCACCCAAATGGGTTCAGAATCTAGTGCAGTTATTGTAGCAGTTCTGAAACTGGTCTGAAAGCAAGATTAAGTAGGTCTCACAAAACCGATAGCAAAATGCCTGGTGCCTACCCTCTACAACAAAGGGTTCTGCTTGTGATAAAAATCACACATAAATATTTTCTGTTTTGGTACTTGAACCATCCTATGGTATTAGGATACAATCCTTTTCTTCTGTACCACTGAAATGTCATCATCAGCTTACTTACTGCATGGTCATTACATTTGCTTTTTACATCACCAACGTAGCCAAGTTGACTTGCATTCACACACTTGTAATCAACACAAGCCTGCAAAAACAGGGAATAAGTTTTAAAATAAAATATTAAAGTATGCCACATCTTTAAACATATAAAACTGTAAAACTGAGATATCCACCAAGATTAATGGCAATCCATGATTTCCCTCTACAAGTTTCACAGCACAATCTTATGCATGGCTACTCATAAGTAAGTCAAATGCTGTTCAATGGGGCTTACTTCCAGGAAAGTGTGCATAGGATTGCAGCTTCAATGAGCTGTAGGCTTTCATATGCACTCTCCTCTCTCTTTGTGCACAGGTGGTCAAAGGTGAATGCTTCCCATTTCACTTTAAGAACTACTACCGTTATGTATGAACTCAGGGAACTGCAGTTTATTAAATAACTAGAGTGAAAACAAAATTGTGGTTTGGTCACAGTTTGATACCCTGGCCTATTTTTACTCTAATTGGTTAACAAATGCAGCCTCCCTACTGTGTATATACATAATGTAACACAGAACCAAGGTTTGTTTGTCAAGTGAAAGTTTTCACTCTCCTTCTCTCATGTGTGAGGAAGGGGAAGCACACACATGTGTCTTTCCAAGTTTCCTTCTTGTAGTGGGAAACTATCGTTTTTGCCCATTCCACAGGTGGTAAAGGTACAGGAGAACAGACAAAAAGAGGTCTGACAACCCTAAAAACAAAACTGCAATGCAGATATAGATATAGAGATGCAATGCATATATAGATATACTGCAGTGCAGTAGATATAGAGTAGACCCAAAACTTGCAATGGCAAGTGCTGCTCTCCCTTCCTTGGTTGTGTGCTATTTTCTATCCTCCTATCCGTGAGATTAGAAAAAGACACTTCAGTTCACCACTCTCCTCTTCTTCACACCTTCCTATTCTGGTCTCTCCCTCTTTTTCCTTTCAGAGGAATTCAGAGAGTGGCTGAGCAGAGGCAGGTGGACAGAAATACGTGGCCTCCCTCCCCCATCTGCTGCCAGGAGCAACCACCCCAGTTGGCTCTATAGATACATAGGCACAATGAGGCCTCATGGAATCTCCATTTTGATCACAACTCTGCCACCGAACAGGGGTTGGAAAGGTGCAGAGAATTCCCTTACCTTCCCTTTGTCACAAGCAGTACCTTTCTGAACTAGAGCAGGATCAGGGACATCTGACCCTAGGTCAAAGGTAGTAGACACACATGAAATACCATTTTGTGTCTGATGGTAATATTGGGAAGGAAGATTTTGGTAACTGTAAGATGTGCAGTGAATCTTGCCGCACAGACTATCCCTGCAAAAAAAAAAATCTTTATTACGGTCTCAGACCAGCGAAGAAAAAAATCAATGCTATACAACATAATCAGCTACATGCTCTACATAAGCTCCAAATGGATTAAAACTAAGCTTATATCCTAAATGGGATTTTTTTAAAAAGGAGCAAATCAAAAAGGTTAAAATAGCCTAAAACTACACCTACAAAGTTGGGCTAAAGTCAAAGTTAAAAGTAAATAGTAAATATATTAATAAGAAGTAAAAGTAAATATAAAACATAAATATAGAAACATAAAATCTCCCACCCCGCTTACTGTAACTCCCTTTCAAAGAAGGTATTCCAATTTAAGACATTAATCCCCCTTTTGGTGTCCAATATAAGGTGTCACACCTAATAGAGGTGGATTGTCACAGTCTACCATCCTTTTCTGGACATTCAACAGAAACTTGGCCACACTAAACAATGGATTACAATGTGATAGAAGCAGAAGCTTAAGAAATTGTCTTGTGTGCCCCTGGAACCTGTTCAGTAGTGGGGAAATAAAAACAGCACGAATATCTCTATAAAATGTAGTCTGGTAGAACATGATCAACAGTTTCAGTTTGGCCTGAGCCACATGGACGAATGATCCATGATCCTCAGTTTGGCCTGAGCCACTCAGCGAATGATGTCTTTTTATAGCGACCCTCTACATTAGCTGAAGGAAGCCAGCTGCAACGAGCCACTGTAAATGCCCTTCTATATTTTGGTATCTCCACTGAGTGAGGTAGGAGACAGGGGAGACAATATATCTACGCTCTTCACTAATGTAGAATTCTGTTACATTGCTAAGGCCGCAATCCTAACCAACATTTCAGCACTGACATAAGGGCAATGCAACTTGGAGGTAAGGGAACAAACATTGCCTTACCTTGAGGAGGCCTCCGTGACTGCTCCCCAACTGCAAGATGCAGCACATGCCCTCTTGGCAGCTGGAAAGATGGTTAGGATTGCGCTTTATGGCTCCAGGTCCATAATTATAGCTGCCTTTGCCTGATCAAAGCCCATATAGAGCAAGCCTTCAAGGAGAAGCCAATGGTGGCCAGTTTCTGCTAGATGATCTTAGACCAGCTAGATTTATAGTTGTCCTGTAGAGTTAGAGGAGCAAGGCCAAGTGAGCAAAAAAGCAGTCTCAGAGCCCAATCCTGAGCTCTTACAACAGGTCCTACACTGGTGCTGAGTGTTGCAAACATGTGGGTTGTCAGCAGCCCACAGCACCAAGTTGGCCAGTGCTGGGCTAGCGCCAGTGGACTAGTGCTGGGCTGCTCCACCGTTCTGCAGCCACCCAAACTGCCAGCTGGTGGAGAGGTAGGTGGGAGCATGTGGGAGGTGGGGAGGGGTGGGGGGGGAGAGGAAAGAAAGAGGGTGCGGAGGAGGCATGCCGGGAAGGAGCAGGGCAGGAGGGAGGCAGGAGCTCCACTCCCTCGCATCCAGAGCCTCTGTGTCAGGCCGCAGGATCTTGGTTCTATGGCAGCCCAAGGGTTGCAGCAGACTCAGGTAGCCCCATTGTGGGGTTACTTGCCTTACAAAAGTCCCCTTCCCCTGAGGAGCCACGGATGACTGCCCTGTTGCGTGCAGTGTGCTGTGGCAGCCATTTTGGCGCTGTGGCAGCCCTGGTGCAATGGGCAGCTCAGGACTGGGCTGTTAGCTAGTATAATATGATGGAAATCCATATTCTGGACTCAACCCTCAACTGGCCAGTCTCTAAATGCATTCGCACATTGGAAATGCCTTTTGGTACTCCTAGGGCTTCAAAATGCAAATGTAAGATGAGTGGGACGCACTGGGTCAAATACCAAAATACCTCACATATTTATGCAAACATACATATTTGAGTTGCTTGTGCCAATTTTTAATAAACACCAAGGGACAAGTGTGTGTAAAATGTCAGCCAACTAGCAGGTTGACATGGCATGAGGAGGCTTGGACTCCTTAGAAACCCATTATAAGTGAAAGGGAGAACTTGGACTGTAGCTAGGCGATGTGGCTCAGCTTCAGACCTCCAACTCAGTTCTATGTATCAAGGAGAACCAAGTTTTGATCTGAGCAAGTTAAACCATTTGATCAAGAGAATAGGGATAGGGACACTTTTTCCATTCTTTGAACCGTTATACTTGACTTTCCTTATTTGCAAGGGAGATACTGGTGCAAATAACAATTAACAAGAACAACATTTTCAACAGTGAAGACAGGAGGTTTCTTTTTTCTCAAAGAAATAAAAAATCAACAAGATGTCTCCTAAAATGAGACCTGGCACCTCAAAGTAAGGAAGCCTTAAGAACAATTAGACTGCTATTTACAGATAAAAGTAATCTTCCCGATTACTTACGCCTGGGTACATTTAACGAATCGTCCTCCTGACATCCCACAATTACCAAATCTGTCTCCTTTACTATTGGCCACAGTGAAACAAATATCTGGTCCTTTCTTAGCTCCTATAAAAATGACAAATACCATATTTGTGAAACATAATCCATTCTCTCCATAGAAACACTTTCTACATGGCAGTTTCTGCCTACTTTGAACCAGTATCATGACATGGCCCAGAGGCCATGTAAAAACGTACCTTTCCCAAAAAGGGTTTCACACTGAGAATCATAACTCTGACAAATTCCACTATAGCAGTATTCTTTCAAATTATTACATGGGTGGCCATTCATGATATACACATCTTCTGGACAGTAGGGATATGTCCCATTGCAATACTCGGGGAGATCACAGACATTCATTTTCGATCTGCATACCACACCTGCTGCTTTAAACTAGAAAAACAATGTAATTTTATATAATTTTTCTTTGAAAAACAGGAAATTATGACAATACATTAAGTCAGCACTTCTCACATTTAGCATTAGGACCCACTTTTTAGAATGAGAATCTGTCAGGACCCACAGGAAGTGATGTCATGAGTGGAAGTGACATCATCAAGCAGGAACATTTTTAACAATCCTAGGCTGCAATCCTACTCACACTTACCCAGGAGTAAGTCCTATTGACTATCATTGTTAAAAGAATATACATAATAACCTGTTAAAAGTACAGGTCTGCAACATTTCCCCAAATGTAGCCACATACCAGGGTAGCATCAAGTCTAATATATTTAAAATAAAATATTGAAATGAATGGGGACCCACCTGAAATTAGCTCACAACCCACCGAGTGGGTCCCAACCCAAAGTTTGAGAAAAGCTGCATTAAGCGATACTGGAGGAGAAGAAAATATGCCACTAACCACAGCAGGTGAAAAAGAAGGAGATGCCATGGTGCCAAAGTTCAGCAAAGGGGTGCACTGCAAGGCTTGCTAGAATCAATACAGCACAGGAGTTCTATGCCTTTAAAAGAAGTACTTAAAAAAAAACAACACAAGAGATGCAGACCCTCTAACCATAGCAATACCATGGTTTTTTCTTCTACCTATTGTTTAAAAGCAGAAGAAGCTGCTTTTGTGGTGGACCTTGCAATGCTGCTGACCACAATACTCCTTTGGCCAGTAACAAAATCTTGCTTTCTCCATCTCAGCAAAGATTATTTAGTAGCAAGCAGAAAAGAAGGGCTTATAGCATAAAGTTTCCCTCATATAAAGTTCATGTGAAAGAAGGAAAGCTGGAAGATCCTTAGGCCTTTTTATTTGAAAAAGGATTGTGTATGAGTTGAGGGTAGAAGTGATAGAAGGAGAATCTATGGTTATTAACCACAGCTACATTCCAAAAGCCTTTTGTGCACTCAAGAGATCTGTGTGGGCTTTTGGTTTAGGACTTTTATCTGCAGGTTCTCTAAAGCAGCACCCTGCGCTAAATTGCTCAATTTGGCAGTCTAGGACAGGGAGCTTCAATGAAGAAAAAAAACAAACACAGACAAAAATTCTGCATGTGCACAGCGTGGTTTGTTTTTTTTTTTTTGCATACATGCAGTCGACTTTTGTGGGTAGTTTTCCATGTGGCTAAGTATGATTAGTATAACTATATAACCACTATATTGTTATCACAGGGTATTACCACCATTCATTGTAGAAGAAAAAAATGCACTTTATGTTGAACCTCAGTTTGGTCCCATGTTTGGAATTTTTTAAAAATTTACATAACAACTGTGTGGGGGGGGGAGAGGATGTAACCAGGACCACTGCTCACAGGGGAGGGGTCTTTAATATTCTCCCACCATACTGTGGTCCCAACAAAAACTGCACATCCTAAGCGACTATCAAGCTTGGAGGAAAAGTCTTCATCAGTTCCAAAGCTAATAGCAACATCAGGACTGTGTTTTAGTGAGGAGTGCAGCAAAGGGTTAAATATTCCCCCCTAATGAGGACTGCTATCTAAGGGCTTCTATTTAACTTTCAAAACCATAAGTATTCCTGGTGCAACCTATGTGTATGAAATCATGCATACCATGGTCCTGAATTGTTTATTCTACCATTGTAAATAAAGGGGGAGAGTCTCAATTCTCCACATAACCTACACATGGGTTATTTTGAGCATGAACAGATCCAAACAGTCTAAACAGTCCACATAACCTACTCCTTCTTCTTCTCCTACTTCTCCACATAACCTACTTAACTCACATAACCTACTTAACCCACATAACCTACTTAACCTACTTCTCCACATAACCACATACAACCACATAACCCACATAACCTACTTCTCCACATAACCTACACATGGGTTATTTTGAGCATGAACAGATCCAAACAATCCAAACAGTTTTATGCAGTCAGCATGGAAGTTTATCTTTCAGGAGGATGCAAGACAATGTTTCAAAGAGAAATCCTTTTTGCTCTTATCTGCTCACAACTTTATCTTCCTTTCTTTACATTCCCAAGAATGTAGTTGTCAGCCATACTGACACTGTTATAAATAAACCTTTGGAGTAATTATGCTCAAGTAAATAAGCAATACGTATACATGAATGATGAAGAATTCAATTTAATGCTAAATTAAAGCCTTACACACTTAAATGATACAAATAAGTGAACACAACAAACAATCTTGCCTACCTTACAATCTTGACAGCACATGCCCTGAGCACATTCTGATCCAGCTTTTAGTTTGCAAGTGGCAGCATCACAACAAGGGTTGGTACACTCCTAGGAAGAAAATGATTTCAGAGCTAAATTGTCAAAAAAAGACTTCCATTAGCAAGATGCCACTAAGACCAACACTTTGCTAACTGGGTTATGATTAAGATATTTGAAATTGTTATCTCCACAAGATCTTATTTTTAGGTACAAATAAGAAATTTTTAAAGCACACTTTTCTAGCTAGGAATAGGAGAAGTTACATGAGGAAGTCGCCAAAGATGATGAACTATACACCAAAGCCTTCCCTTCCTCATGTAATTTCTGGGATTTTTACTCTGATTGCACACTCTCCTTGCATATACTTACTGTCTACACATGCCCAATTAGTGAGAGAGGAAATGAAATACAGTACACAGTCGAGAGCAGTGGAAACCTCCACGCTTATGGGAGCGACAGGGAGCCCGGGCATCGGCTCCAATTTTCTCCACTCCTTGCTTCTCCTCATCCTAGAATTATAATGGGTTGAAAATGCTACTACAATATTGCTGCAGCAGGTGAAGCTAGGGGAGAAAGGAGAAATGAATGCACTGTATGCTAAATTTACATAACTTTAAAGAACACTTACTTTGGGTGTGCCACAATCACATTCTTCATTCTTATCTAGAATGTTATTGCCACAGACAGGTTCTGTGTAAACGTCACTTGGTTCAGGTGCATTTCTAAGACAGGCTCCACCACCTCTCAAGATGAGGTGTTCAAAGTCACTGGAACTGCAGGTACTGAAGTTCTTGGACCCACTAGAAAGCACAAGATTGCCTTTGATTCCTATATGGAATTCTACAAAGCTGCATGTTCCCTATCCTGTGGCTACAAGCCTTACAAGATCATGGTCTTGAAAAATATCAATTACTTCCCAGTTCAACAAACTAGAGATGCAGTAGCACTGGATGAAAGTCAAACAGGGTCTTCGAGCTTAATTGTCAGGGTCAGTTTTCAAAGTAAAGTACTTAATAATTACAGTGCAGTTTGGATTGACTATTGTGCAATTTGTATGTTTGTACATACATACATACATACATACCTTGCTTTATCCCCCCCACCAGGTATTCGAAGCAGTTTCCAGATACAATTAAAAATATAGACATTATAAATTTTTTAAAAATATAAATATTAAAACACCAGAAAATCCTAAAATCTAGAAAACAACCTAAGAATCTCACTGAAAGCCAAATGTGATAAAAAGCAGAAAAACCACTAGTAGGCAATTAAAAATGTACCATAAAACTAATAAGCATAAAAACCCTGAGAATCTCCATTAAAAACTCAAAACCCTAGAGTAAAATGAAATATTTTTAGGCCTCACTGGAAGCCTCTAAGGAGGGAGCGGTTTGTAAACTAAGAGGGAGGGAATTCCATAAACTAAGAGGGAGGGAATTCCATAGAGTTAGTGCCACTATGGAGAAGGTCCCATTCCTTTATATCACCCCTACCACCTCCATGGGCGGCGGCACCTGTAAAAGTGCCCTCTCTGATGGCCAGAGAGGACAAGCCAGATTGTATGGAAGAAGGCAGTATCTCAAATACCCTGGCTGCAAGCCATATAGAGCCACACAAAGTAAATATACATGGGCATTCCTGATCAGCCCCAGTTTCAGAGTTGGGTCCCACTGCTATAGCACACGTTGCACCAGTACACTAGTGTTGAACTGCAATAACTGATCCTAGGCAGTCTGATAGATCAGAGCACCAACAAAAGATTGCAATGCTAGACCCCAACCCATACCCTAAAATAGGAAATTATTAAGAGCTCTTACTTCTCTGTGCTGTGCATAATGTAGGATCCTGAACAACGCCCATCATCATGATTCATACCCAGGTTATGTCCCAGCTCATGTGCAACAATAGAAGCATGACTTATCACACTGTTGCGATTAATCTAGCAAAGAAAGCAGCATTCTTAATACAATGCAAAAATGATAAAACCTTTGGAGAAACCGCACCACCTGGTTTATTTGCACAGCAGAGTTTTTCATGGTTGGATCTTGTCGATCCAACTGTCCTACTGTCAAAACATAGTCTGCAAACCCCTTAGGGCACAATCCTAAGCAGGTCTTCTCAGAAGTAAGTCCTATTGTGTTCAATGGGACTTACTCCCAGGAAAGCGAGGCTAGGATTGCAGCCTAAGTGACCTATCATTTTGGTTTATGTTCAACCTAATATTGGCCTAACCCTATAAGCAGTACAGTAGGCTGCCTAGCGCACTGGAATTCTAAAGGCTCCATGCTACAGGGGAAAATCCCCTTAGCAAAACCCAGTCCCCACCCCAGAACTTTTGGATATCAGAGCCAATTTACACCCACTCTTTTTCTGCTTGCTGCCCACTTTCCATCAATCCCTTGAAGTAAAGAGGGCCCCTTCCTTCATTCCATTTGCTTGAATGGAGTCAGGAAAAGAGGCTGCAACTGGATGAACCCTTCTTTCCCAGTGAGAGGGCAGCAATCCTGGACAGCATCCTGGACAACTGTATCCTGGTCAACTACATTCTGGTTTTAGATATTTGCATCTGTTCTTTTTGTGTCCCAAACATTTGTGTCCCAATATATGTATGTTTATATTAGATGGACTTTTTTATTTTTAAAAACCAAAAGGTGGGTTAGGGCTAGGGCAGGGATAAGAGGCTTAGAATAGGGTTTATCACACTGTGGGTTGTGACACACTTGGTGGGTCGCATCTTGTTGTCCAGTGGATCCTGGGTTGCTCCCTCCCACCCAACCTTGCATTCGGTTGGCTCCAAATTGGAGCCCTTCAGACTCAACTGGAGGCTGTACCAGGCATCCACAGGCCTCAGAAGGCTTCTGCAAGCCTCCAGAAGCAACCAGAAAGTCACTTCTGGTTTATTTCCATGTATGTGAAAGTGATTTCTAGTTGCTTCCAGAGGCCTGCGGGTGCCTTCTGAGACCTGCGGAGGCCCAGTGCTGGGGAAGGAGATAGGTCGCAGCACTCTCGCAGTAGAACAGGTAGGTCATTGTGAGGGGAAGTTGGAAAACCACCGGCTTAGGATATATAACATAAGGTTTGTTGCCCAATTACAGTGGGATGCAAATGACTGGGACACAAAAAACAAGGAGGTGTAAATGTCCAGAGACACTAATGACTGGGACGCACTTGACGAGAACACAACTGCCCAGGATGCAAACACCCAAGTACAGTTGTTCCCAAATTTTTTTAGAGGCTCTAGTTACTGCTGCCTGATTTATAAATACCAAAGGGTATGGCTATAATGGTGATTGGGCAGCAATGCTCTCCCCCCCTCCCCCCAAGCAGCAACTTGTTTAAACCTTGATGCACATAGCATAATCTTGCCCTGTCTGTTCCGCAACTAAACAAAAATTGGATCATGACCCAATGGTAGTCCTAGACCAGGGGTGCTCAATAGGTGGATCGCGATCTACCGGTAGATCGCGAGGCAAAATGAGTAGATCGCGGAGTGCCGACCCCCCCCTTCAGGTGCCTCTGGGAGGAAACGCTGGGAGTAAGGCCCACTGTACTCAATGGGGCTTACTCCCAGGTAAGTGTGGCTAGGATTGCAGCCTCACAGCCTTAATCCTAGGCATGTCTACTCAGGAGTAAGTCCTGTTATACTCAGTGGGGCTCAAGGTACACCAACATACATTGTACACATAAATGTTATATGTTATGATGGCGCGAACATTGTAAAAAAAACTCTGGTAGATCTCCAGGCCTTGCTGGGTTTCAAAGTAGCTCTCGAGCCAAAAAAGTGTGAGCACCCCTGTCCTAGACCATCTTTTCGGAACCGCTGTCCTACTACCTTCTTTCCCTTGTGTTATGTTCACAAGAGAAAGAATGTATTATGTTCAAAAGGGAAAGAATGTCTTGTACTTACAGTGCTGATAGATCCTCCAGTACCTGGATTACAGACTGTCCCAACAAATGCCATTCCAACTGTTCCACCAAATGCAGGTCTCCCTCTGTAATGCAACAGCAGAATGAATGTAATGTGTGTTGAATCCTGGACTATTTTAAGTTCTAAATGTGCTATGGAGTGCAATCTATGCCACGTAATTGCATTCTAGCAGATTGAGCAGGATGTACAGGAATTTCAGCTTTCAAATAAAAAAGCTGAGCCCTCATGGTTGCAGAAATGAGCCTGAAAACATGTTTTCTATCATTTAATAACTTTTTGCTAAACAAAACAAAAACAGCCCAGAACATTCAGAGTGTTTGAGTTGGGCTATGGTGTGGCAGCAATGGAGAGAATGAGAAGATATTAGATGTTTTTCCTTAGCATAACCATCACCCAATCTTCTCAAAACTATCTCTTTCTTTATTGGATCACAGTATTAACTAAAAAAATTCTTAAATGTCACTCACTCCCAAAATACCAAAAACCCTCCAAGAAAATCCATCTCTAAACTTCTTGAACATTAAATTCCCAATTCTGAAGAGGAAAATAACCCACAAAACCATGTGTCACTGTGCAAAGTGTGTGAAACACACAAATTAAGGGCATTTCAGCAAATTTTCCTCGTTTTTAAAATTCCAGCTACATAATTTGGGATTTTTTTTTCCCCAAATCAGGATTCTAGAGTCCCCGTCTATAATCACAAAACAGTTTATATATGGGAGCAATTCTCACATGATGAGGTGGCTGACATCATTTCTTGATCGCTTCATAAGATTCTTTTCTCTCCAAACCACAAATCTTCCCAGTACATCTCCAGCTGAACCTGTCTTCACATCTATGAGGTTTCCATTCATCCATATCTCCAGCCCAACTAAGACAACTTGTATGTTTAAGGGACTGAACATCTGTAAATATGCAATGGCAGCAGCAACAGGTGAGTTTGTGGCAGCTGAGCTCAGCCAGTGCAGACATCGAAGGGCGTGGGGAGGGCGGGGAGGAAGGCGTTTTGGGCAGGCATTCCCAGAGACAGGCATTCCCAGGAGCAGGTGGGCCAGCACGCGGGCAGGGAGCAGGAGACTGGGCCAGGACCTGGCAGTTATACTGGATCCTAGCCCCATTCCCAGGCAAAGCGGTGCAGCCCTGGGCTGCTCCACTCTGTTCGGATCTGCACCACCTCATCATGTGGCACAGATCTGAGCAGACCCATTGGGGCTGCTGCTACTTTACCCGCGGTAAGGGGAAAAGTTTCCCAATGCCCTGGGCTGAGCCACAGTCAGCCCCAACCTTGCACTGGATACAGTGCAGGCCTCCTGGCCTACCTGTTCCAGAACAAGTTAGGAGTGTGCTGCCCATCTGATTTCCTTCTTCATATTTGTTTCGCCTCTGGCACATAACAGGGGGCCAACATGCAAGGGGGTCAAGATAGGTTCACCTGTCCTGTCAGTGGAGATGCACTTATTATGTTGAATTTTTATGAATGCATAGGATTCCCCATTGTATATCTTTGACTGTGATGAACAACTATGCTTTTTTAGCTTGGTGCTGTCAGAAAGCATATCATATTTGTTTGCGCAATTTATTCTAAGAAGCAAGGTTAAATGTACTGTACCCTGATCTGGCCCAGTGGCCAGAGATGCTTTTGCACAGCTCTGAGTGCTACGAGTTGTGGCCTTTCTAAAAGCAGGCTGATCTTGACTCAGTTACATACACCTTTTACTTCCAGACCAGACTACTGTAATGTGCTGTATACGGGGTAATCCTTTTATTTTTTACTTCTTCTGCTAAATAATATGATAAAGCAAAGACCAATGGAAGCTCTCTGATGACTTACCCCATCAACATAATTTGCCAGTTCAACCATTTCCTTTTGTACAGCTGTAACATCAGACTTTTTCAGCAAATACTGAAACAATCCAAAATATAATATATAAGATAAGACGTTCAAAGATTAGCAGCTGAAATACTGCAGCAAAATACTGTATACTAGGCTGAGAGAAATTACCCTGTCATAATCAACAACCACGTACAGTTCAACATATCTTTCTTCTGGTAGCACTGCTCTTTTTCTCTGTAAATCAGAAAACAGAATATGTTTGTACAATATATTATTAGTTTCATCTTGAATCATTGACAGTTGATAACCTCAACTTTGGATTTCTTTTCATTCATTTTTTTTAAAGTACCACCAGTCATCGAAGGAAGAAGCTAATTTACCAACAGCTCAATCCGAACTGCACTGTGATGCAAAGCACCAGAACAGCCTCCACTGTATCTAGCTTGGGGAAAGAGGCTGTTGGACATTTCCCTGAAGGACACACTTGTCCCCTTGCCTCAGGTAAAGGCTCAGCACTCACTATGGGGCTACTTGGGCCTGTGCCAGCAAAATCACTGGTGCAAGACTGTGCAGCCCTCGTGCTGGGATTTCAGTCCTGGGAGGGGGTGGATAGGATATGGTGGTAGCCACTGCTGCTGTTTTTGCCCCCACTCTGGGCACAATCTGTCTCTTCCAGCCCCCATTCCGCTGCTCCATGCAGAACTTACCTGCACTGGTGTGTGCTGGGCCTCTGCTGGCGACAGCAGGCCAGCACAGGTCTTCCTGCCAGTGCCAAGATTGTCTGCGCTGCTAAAATGTGCTTGATAGCTGGGGCTTTAATAGGGTAGGGGAAATATATCCCCTTACTCCAAGGGGACCTCCAGTCACCTCTTGAGCTGCATTGGATGGGGCATAGGCCATGCATCCCAGCTGCACCAATGCAGCTGAAGATTGGGCTGCCCCTTTGTTGATACAGCTCATATAGAATTAAGCCTTCTGTTCCATTCAAACAACTTGACAACTGAAATCAGAGACAAATGGATCAAGCTGTGAGTTTATAACATAAGTTATCTTAGCTGCCTAAAGGTGATCTCAGGGTAGCTCAAAATGATCAACTCATTATTATTTAACTATTGGTCTCCTTTCTCTTAGTATTATTTATAGAAATCAAGTAACATTAGGAGGACCTTCTGTTACTTGATTTGGAAATATTTTATGAGTTATGTTTAAAATCCAAATAATCATCAGTAAAATCTATAATAAATAGATTAGGCAAGATATATCATTTTGAAAGGAAAAAATAAAGCTATAAATGCATTTACCCTTAGAATTGTGTCCTTGATGAATGGGCTATGTGATAAATTTGTGTATCTGAGGACAGGTTCCATGTTCTGCTCATGGTAAAGGTGATCATTTGGCACACCGCATATAAAGGGCTTTTGGTGAGAACTGCCTAACGCATAGAAAAAGTGTTCAAACTGATCTGATCCATTGACTGGTTCCATGCCATACTGTTTATCATCAATATTGAGAATTCCTCTATAACAACAAAAAGAAGAGTCATTCAATCAAGTTCTTCTCCTGCTGCACACAAAAAGAATACCCTGTGTTATAACAACTAAACAATGCATAGCAATAGCAAAACACACCCTCCTGGCTTCCTCGAGCAATGAGAAGTTCCTCAGGCAGTGCTCACCACATTCTGCCTTCCTTTTCTTTTCAAATATACAGATTGAACATTGGATGGAAGTAGAAGACAGGTTACATCAGTTCTCCAGAAAGCAGCCCTGCGCCCCAAGATGCTTCCGCTATTATTTTATTTATGAAATTTATATTCCACTTTTCCTATGCCAGCTTACAAAGCTTTATAATAGAAGCCAAAGTAACACAACTGGTAAAAAAGAAAAACATCAAACAAGGCATTAAAAACATTAATTTTAACATTACACAGTGAAAAGTAAACCAAAGCACAGCAAAAATCTAACAAATATTATTGGACCAACGGGAAACAAATTAGTCCAGGGAAGCAGTCAAGTCACAGGAGAGGCACAGAGGGCAAATACCCACTCAGCAACCAAATGCCAGACAAGATATGTTTTAAGCCCTCGACAAAAAGCCATGAAAGAGGGAGTAGTTCTCACTTCCCCTAGAAGGAAATTCCATAGTTGTGGTGCCACTACAGAGAAGGCTTGCCACCGAGCTGCCACCCCCTCACTTGGGACAGAGGTGGCACTTGTAGAAGAGCACGCTCAGATGACCAAAGAGGGCAGGTTGGAATGTATGGAAGGAAGTGTAGCCTCCTCTGATAGTCTCGTCTCAGGTCATGGAGAGCCTTAAGGTTAGAACTAGCATCTTGAATTGGGACCAGAAGTGAATGGGCAGCCAATGTAGCTCGTGAAGCAGTGTTCAAGCCAAGTCCAGCGGAAGCTGGCTATGTTCAATCTCAGCTTCTCAGTTCTAATATTTTGCTATCTGCATCCCTCAGATCAACTCTCTCTCTCCCTGCCCCCCAGAAACTGCTACAAAACTGCTTACATTGACAACATAAGATAAGGGGCGGAGAGGGACTAGAATCCAATCCTGTCCAACTTTTCAGCTTTGCTACAACCACAATGCAACCCTAAGGCAAGGGAACAAATGTTCCCTTACCTTGAGAAGGCCTCCATTACTGCCTCCCCAACCATAGCATGCAGTGCATGCCCCACTGGCATGGCTGCATCAGTGCTGGGAAGTTGGAAAGGACTGGGCTGAAATTCACCTACAAAACCCTTCCAAAGGACAGGCCCATCCATGAGGCTGACTGAGGCAGTTGCCTCATGCAGCAGGCTGATGGAGGGGGCCACCACTTCTGTCCGTACACTTATCTCCACTGCTGATGCAACTCCTCCTCCCACTTCCTGGATTGGAAAAGGAAGAGGGGAGCTGAGTGGGATACAGCACTGGCATATCACCAGGTAAGGAGGGGGACAGAATTTGGCATGCTGCCTCAGGATCCAAAAGATCTCGGACCGGCTGCTTTCCCATCAGTTTATACAACGTTTAACCAGACTCTTATGTAGTCTACCCTTAACCATGCATCCAGGGGCCATCCATGCCTGATTCAGAAACATCTGCTCTTCGAGCCAGTAACCTTTTAGAGAAGAGTTGTTCCAACTGGCAGTCACCCAATCCTCTAACATTATGTTAAAACTTGGAATTTAATTTTAACATCAGCTCCTCAGTAAGCTACTCAGAAGCTATACTTTAAAAACACGTAGTAGCTTCTGAGCATAAATTAAAACCTGATGCAGACCTGATATGAGAGTCTATATACTTACACATGAAAGAAAAGTTACTCTACTCAAATCCATAAGTATAATGGTCACTTATAACTAGGGTTGCTTGAAAATTGTTGGGTTTTTTTTGCAGATTTCATGATTTGAAAAAAGAAAATGAAAAAGACAGAAAGCGACATTACATAGTTTTATTTCAAGATCTCATTTTTATTCATTTTAAACACCTTAAAAATGTACTAAGTAGGTGATATAATGTCAGCAGATGCAGCCACTATATTTCTAACTGGGAAAGCAATTTATTTTAATTTCTGGAAAATATCTTTAATTCAGATACCTTAAACACAAAATGTAGTGTTTTGTGTTTTTACGGAAAAAACACCTCTACTTATAACAAGCCAGAATAAAATGCTACTTGGAACTGCCTTGTTTGACCAAACCAGGATCCTACTTCCCTCAGCCCATTTCCTAATGGCTCAGTGGTATATTACTTAGCCTGATCAATTAAAGATTTATTTACCTCAAAATAAAAACAGAATGAAAAGATAAGGGCAGTACCTAAGACCGTCACAGGTACTGAGTGCAAGCAGAGAGTCTGCAACTCCTTCAACCACTCCATGGTAATAACAGTCAGCCTGAAACCAAATAATGAATAGTGAAACTAAATGTTTTCTCATGCAAATGACAGATTCAGAATGTAACTGGGGAACATCAAATGTTGCTTGATCAACAGGGCCCTTATTTTTATGATCTAATTATAAATCCTTTGCTGGGTTTTTCCACAGAGGTACATAGCTGCAACCACTATGTACAACATTATATGCTGTTTGTGCTCCAGCATTAATGAGGTCTCCTACCTTGGAGGAGAAACACTATACAGGGCTGGTAGCAGATACTTACTTTTGTGGAATAGCCAGCCCTAGAAGAACACGCAAGGCAGGTGTAAAGGGGGTGGGGAAACTCTCCAGTGTGTGGTTCACAACACTGACTCTTGTCAGATAACATAACTGTTATAACATGGGGTACACTTGGAAGGATACATTATAAGGACAGGTCTATAATCCCTACTTCCTTCTGGAATTGTTCCAGCCTCACTCATAATTCATTTGTAATCAGGCTAGTAACACTGAAGTGCATCTGGCCAACACTACCCCAATCTGCGATCTCTATTTCACTGGTAAACAGAAAGAGAAGGACATCAGCCAAACAGGACATAGAAAACAAATTAAAATATAATTTTACTATTCTACACTGGCTTGGCATAATTTGCTGAACTGGTCCTACAATGTAATTATTGGGCTAATGACAGCACACTTACATCTTGGCATGATGGACAGCTTTCATCCCTGGTTGGGATGTTTGGCTCTCCACCGAAATGGGAAGCTTTTCATTTTCAAAAGAATGGGTTATTTCAAAATGAGGAGAGATTTTTTCCCTAAAGGATTCTTAGCCAATCTTATACAAGGGTTGTCATGTGCTAATTTAGGAATCGCCAATAGGACGTTAGCTTTGCGTCTAGCCTTTCAAAATCATGTGGTAATTACATGGGTAGAGAAGGAATAATTACTGGTCAAAACAGCACTTTTTGTTAACTATTACTCCTTAATTTCCTGCATTTGGGAAGAAGAGTGGATTTCAGGAAACAGGGTTGTAAGACAACTCCTTGCAACACTGTGACTTCCTTGAACAAGAATACGTCAGGATGTTACAACACAGTGGTTTCCAAACTTTTTAGCACCAGAACCCACTTTTTAAAATGACACTCTATTGGGACCCACCCAGCTTTACGAGACTTTAAAAAAAAAAGAGAGATATCTAGAAAGAAATAATATTTTATTTATTTATAAGTAATAATAAACAGAAAAAGACCCTCAAACATTTATCTCGCTATATTTATACTTGTTTGCATACATAAGGAGCTGAGTCCTTTGAAGGGCAGTTAGCAATAGCAGCTATCTTGCAAACTGCAGGAGCTGAGCTCTTTGCAGAGTAATAAGCACCTACAGTTATCTCATTTTTGAAAAGCCTCGGGGCTTGAGGCAATTAGTTATCTGATCTTTCCATCAACTTTTGGTGATCCACCAAATATCAGGTCGCAATCCATAGTTGGAAACCACTGTTGTAACATAACCAAGAACAATTTTCAATCAATAAACAGCATATCAAAAATGAAACCAAAGGTAGTCTCTCCAAGCAAGAGAAATCTTTCATACCTTGGCTTCAAAGGGAGAGGTCATCAATTTTCCATCTCTGCTATATGTATTTATTATGAAATTTGCACCAATAAGGTTTCTGAAAGTAAAAATAATATATTTCAATGTCTGAACTGAAAACTAAATAAGCACTTCACCAAATGGATTATTCAGCAATTTCTTATGATAGCAATTTTCCATCAAATATTTCAAGCAGCAGCAGTGTCATATCCTGTTATGCCATCTGAAATGAAACAACATGCACAAAACATCAGGTGCACAGCACTTTAGATCCAGGCCATAATTTACAAGCAAATCATTATTTTTCTTATGATACTAATGGGCATCTGTGACAGTAGTTTTAATATATGCCGAAACAAAACTGCATAGGAAATACACAAATTAAAGGGTCACTTCAAAGGTTGATTAACAGTGCAATCCTAAACACACTCAACTGGGAATAAGTCCCACTGAATACATTGGGGCCTACTTCTGAGTAAATCTATGTAGGACTGCACTGTCAAAATATTAAGTGATGCCATATAATGAATCAATCCACAAGCAGAATTCTGTACCACTCTCTTTCTTAAAAATATAAAAATCTCCATAGCTGCTACCCCATGTGTTTCATGTAGGACAGGATATTTTTACATTCCCCCCCCCCCCATTTTAAAACACACTTTTTCTTAATTTGTGTCTCCACTCAATTCAGACTTTGTACCAATAAGACTTTACCATGAAAAGCCCTTTGGCCTAAAATTCAAAAAAATTTAAAAAGCTCTTAGAATATTATATAACATACTCGTTTTTCTTTAATTTCAGAATGTGTGTTCCACTTCCAGTTTGAATCAAATAAGATAGTTGGTTAGCTAAATGTTCCTGGAAAAACAAACCATAAATATCTTGAAACACTCAGTTTTCAAATTCTTCATAAATCAAAACTATCATAAATAAATCATAAATAAAACTATCCCATTAGAATAGTACTTTATTTTTTGTCATAAACAAAACTGTTCTACCCATTACATAGTACTCAGACAAGTTATCCTGAAAACTAGGGTTGCCAACACTTATTTAGAGATTTATTTTCCAACCTGATGTTGGAAATTCCTGGAGGCCCCATTTAAAGTTTCTAGTATTGCTTTCAGTAGTTACCAGGAGAAATTGATGCTGATTCTTGGAGCCTTCAGACCAATCCTGGAGGTTTAGCAGCCCCACTGAATACTGATCCTTTCCCAACCATGCTCCACTTCACAGGACTACTGAACATGGCCAATGCACTGCACTTGGCAAATGGTCTGTTTCCTTATTAAAACACACTGCAGTGCTGTGCTGCAGTGTTGTGCTGCAGAACTGACTCAGGATGGCTGGCAAATGCAACATCAGCAAAATGCCACAAATTGTGATATTATGATAACGCAGTAGTTCTTTTACCCAGTCTTATACTTTGCCACATGTAGCAGGTGAATAATATTAGGGCTTTAGTCAAACATAGTTATCCTATTTATTTATAGACATTGCTGAATATAGTAAGACACTATTGGAAAAGCATCAAAGGGGGGGGAAACACATGTGGGAAACCAACCTCATGAAAATGTGTCCAGCGCCTTTCTCTCTCCATCAGTCTTTGAGGAATTATAATCTCAAATGTGGAATGTTTAGAGATCTGAAGAGCAGACCAGCCTGAATACAAAGTTATTTTGTTCAATTTGCATAGCGATTCTCCATAAAAAAAGTATTTTCTAAACTTCTAAGGAAAACTGAAATGCTGTCCCCTGCTAATTGGGTAAGAGGCACTTTTTCTAGTGGGTCCTCCTTTTTTTAGCACTAGGGGGAGAGTAACTGGCCCACCTCACCCCAGCAGTGTCTGTTCTAGTGGCTGTCTGCTGGTATTCATTTGCATCTTTTTAGATTGTGAGCCCTTTTGGGACAGGGAGCCATTTAGTTATTTGATTTTTCTCTGTAAACCGCTTTGTGAACTTTTAGTTGAAAAGCGGTATATAAATACTGTTGTTAATAATAATAATAATAATAATAATAATAATAATAATAATAATAATAATAATAATAATAATAAATGTTCATTTAAGGCAGTTGTTCTCACACATTTAGCACCAGGAACAACTTTAGAATGAGAATCTGTCAGGACCTACTGGAAGTGATGTCATGACCAGAAGTGACATCATCAAGCAGGAAGAGTTTTAACAATCCTAGGCTGCAATCCTACTCACACTTACCCAGGAGTAAGTCCCATTTACTTTGTTGGCAACCTTCAGTCTCGAAAGACTATGGTATTTACTATCATTGTTAAAAGAATATATAGTAGGCTTTTAAAAGTAAAGGTCTGTAACATTTCCCCAAATGCAGTCACATACCATGGTAGCATCAAGTCTAATATATTAAAAATAAAATTATGAAATTAATGGGGACCCACCCGAAATTGGCTCACCACCCACCTTGTGGGTTCCAACCCATAGTTTGAGAAACACTGGTTTAAGGGATTATATGGGGGGAGGGAGTTAGCTGACACCCTCAGAATCTCAGGGAAGCCAGAAAACTTTTACATGCTTACAAAATAAATAGGAGTTTTCTTTAAACTAGGGGTATCTGAGTAAACAGATTTGGCAAAAAAGGTTATTTGCCCCACCAGACAATGATTTGCAATTGACTGAAGCCCTCCCCCACAAGTTGCTTTTACTTTTTTGTAACTATAATAGGAAGAGAGAGAATTAGAGAGTGGCAGGGTAGGAGGTGTGATCTGGATGTTGAGCTGCAGGTACTACTGGAGGTGTTGTCCAGTGCTACCTGAAGGACTCCCAGATCCCCACCATCTGGAAGCAAGACCAGCAATGCCACATGACAAGCAGCAGTAGGAGATTCAGCTCAGTGAGCTGAACGCCAGCGTGCTCTTTTCATGTGCTGCTATAAATATGATAACGAATGGTTATAAGAATGCCACATTAATACTCATTACAGAATGGAATCAGGATAAAATGCCATTTTGAAACATATTCAAAATCTTACTGTCACACACATCTATTTTTTAACAGTTACAATTTCTAAGATGCATGAGTCCATCGGGCTTTCCTTGATCACACTGTTAAGTTGTTGTATAGCCCTGTGACATCAATATGACCAACCAGCATGTTTGCACATTTGCTCACTTCATTTCATTTTTCTCTTGTAACTCCTCTTAACTCCTCTTAACTCCACTTGTAACTCCACTTAAAGATTTATATTTCCAAGGGCGCAATCCTAACCCCTTATGTCAGTGCTTTCCAGTACTGACATAAAGGCAATGCAGCTCTGAGGTAAGGAAGCAAACATTCCCTTACTTTGGGGAGGCCTCTGTGAGTGACATGCAACTGCAGGATGCAGCACATGTCCCATTGGCACCGCTATGCCAGTGCTGGAAAGCACTGACGTAAGGGGTTAGGATTGCACCCCAAGAGACTTTCATAGACTTTCGACTTGAATCCGTTAATTTTACCCTTCCATTTTTTTCTGCATGATTCCATACAATCTCAAAAGGCTAAAAAGCTTTCATCTACGGAGGAAAAAGAAGATACATTTCACAGAACTGAATATATATTCATAGGGATGGCTACAGGATTTTGTGAGCCCCAAGCATGAGACCTCCAGTTATTCAGAGTCCACACATAAGGGAAAGAAAAAGTAATGCATTGCCTGGGCCCAGATTCCAAAGGAACTCAACTTGGGCTGCAAGCTTGAGAGCCCAATCCTGAGCTGCTTGGGCGCACGGATGCAGTGGCACCAAAAATGTAAACGAAAGAGGTAGCACGCCCAAGGTAGCTACAGGCAGCACCTTGGGAGAAGGGGACTTTCGTTCCCTTCCCATGGGTAAAGGGAGTAGCCCTGCAGTGGGGCTACTCAATTTACCACCGACCCATAATAATAATAATAATAATAATAATAATAATAATAATAATAATAATAATAATAATAATAAAATAAAATAAAATTAAATAAATAAATAAATAAATAAATAAATACTGGTATTTATATACCGCCTTTCTGGTCATTGGATTACTCCTCTGACTTTATTCAAGGTGGTTCACAAAGGCAAGCTATCTCTAAATCCCCAAGGGTTTTTTTTACAATAAGGTTCTGTCTTTCAAGGTTCTATTTTTCAAGATCTGCACAACATTTCAGATGGATCTTTCACGGTCTGGTATCAAAAGGTCGGCGATGAGGTAAAAGCCTCCATGTCAGGCACCAAGCCTGATATAGAGGTTCAGGATCTGGTGGAGTAAAGCTCCACTGGTCCCACCTCCCTCCCTCCCTGCTCCCTCCCCCGGTACGCCTCCCCCTGCCCTCTCCCCACCTCCCGCCTCCCCATCTTGCCTCCTCCCCACCCTTTCCCCGCCCTCTGCCCGCCTCCCATGGAGGCCAGGTGCCCACCCAACTGTAGCCCAATGCCAGCCCAGTGCCAGCCAGCACTGGGCTAGCAGGGGCGCTCGCCAAGCTTTAGGGCTTGCAAATGTGCCTTACGGCATGTTTGTGAGTTGTGAAGGTGCACGCTGGCAGTAAGCCAGGGCACAAAGTTCAGGATTGGGCTCTGAGTATGATTATACACTTATTTCTCTCTCAATATGGACATCCAGTTTTTGTAGGTGTGCAGGAGCAACCATTGTTAGAAGAGAACAAACAACATTCCATCATTCTGAAATGTGTGCTACTAGCCCTGGCCCAGGGAGAGGAGGCTACAGGGTTTGTAATTTAAGATACAAGAGAAGAGCATTGTCACATATTTGCAATGTTTTTTGAAGAACTACAAGTTGCAAAGTTTCTTGTTTGCTGCTGCCGTTTCCTGTGGCCACAGGCTACTAGGGCGTGGCAGCACAAGGGAAGGGCAAGATTTTGTAATAATACAGATGCTAAGGTTGCAGGGAGTCCATGTTTCTGATAAATAATTCACAAGCCCCAAGTCAGATGTGAGTCAATGAGCTAGATCTCTAATGTCAGTGCAGAACTGGATCTGATATGAATACTGGGCCCCAGAGATAGGAAGCAGGGTCTAGAGCAGTGTTTACAGTGATCCTCTTGCCAAAGGAAGGAGGAAAAGAAGCCTGGAAGGAATCAATTGAGATCAGGATTGCAGCAGACCCTACCACTTACTTCCTCCAGCACCACTGCCATGATCTTGGCACCAGCACTGAAATGCTGGCCTCGGCCGTAGACACCATCTGCTTCTCATATGCTCTTCAAGGAGAATGAGCAAGAAGAGGATAGGGCAGCTGTTTGGTGAAGCAGTTAGGCAGGCATCGGGCCCAGAGAGGTGGCAGTCTGGTGCAAGATGTGGGGTCTCCTGCTAGTTCACCACCTCCCCAACCCATTGTTTGAAGCAGCTGCTTCAGTTCTCATGGGTAAACCAGCCCTGATTCAAATGAGCAAGATAGCTATTAAATTCAGTCTTTAGATTTTCCAGAATGCAGGCTATTCCTCTAACACAAACCTCTTTTGCATCTCCCACCAATCCTTTTGCTTACTTTCTAATGAAGAATTCTGTAGAATTCAAGCACTCCTTTTTTTTTTTTTACAAAGTTACTTTTGATTGGTCGTAAATGCAGTATCAACTGATCTTCAATTGTTGATTTTTCCATTTTTATGCACCCTTTTATGATACAGTTGCACATGGTCACAATGGCAGTGGAACCAAGTACTACTTATAGTACTAATGCCACTGGTTGAAAAGTAAGGGATAAGAACCATTACAATACTATGACTTTGTTTCATCTTTGTCATGTCGAAAACAATACAGTAACAGGATTGAATAACGTGTTTCTTTAGAACCTACAGATACACGTTACAAAAATTAACACAGACCTTTATGTTCAACATTCTATTTTATCTGAGAAACAGAGATAAAATATTAAGAATTCTCCCCTTACATTTCTTTTAATGAGAATTTAAATTTTGGTAACAGGATCATGAGACCCTAAATGCTTGTTCCACAACTCCATTGGAGAGTGTACATATTTATATCTAAACTTGTAACACCCCAAAACTAAACACATGCATTTGAAAGCTATTTCACTTACTGAACCATATTAAAAGCACCTAAGATCACAACCTAAGCTGACTTTGACAAGTACTTTGGCTTAATTGAGTTGCTGGTCAGGCTATTGGTGTAACTGATCTTTGCATGCTGGACAGACAGAAAAAAACAAAGTGAAACTCACCCACTGTTAGCATTTGTTTTCCATTGCTGGTTAGTCCCAAAACGACTACAACAAGGCAACATTTCAACATGGTCTTTTCCTCCAACTTCACTGGCAAAGATGCTCCACTTTGGAATGTCACAGCAACTTCAACTACTGACTAGAAAGCAACAAAACTGAATGTTAGGAAGGTAGACAACAGACATAGTAACAAAGGAATTTGTGCAACACTCCCAAGAAAAGAGGAAGTTCTCTTTGTGCCAACCCTGCAAAAACTGGTTAGACAACTTACCACATGCAAGCCTTCTGACTGGAGACAACCAGCCTATTGACCTCACTGTAAAGATGACAGGACATATTTAGATTTCTCTGAAGTGCTTTTACAAAGCCTCAGGGGGTTTTCACAGTTAAAATAAAAAACAACCAACTTTTAGTCTGGAATGCCTCCACTTGTAAATGGTGTAGACCCAGGACAGAGAGCAGGAAAAAGCCATGTTTAAACTGAATGTACATTCTTGTGAATGGATGATTTACAGACCTTGTGCATTGGCATGGGGAGGAGGAAGGACGTTATTGAAAGCACAAACCAAAATTCCAGACCCAACAGCTTTAGTTTTAATATGTGATAAGTAAACAAAGACTTGCAGCAACACATTGCTCAAGTCACCATAAAAGGTAAACTATATGAGGTATACCTAGTTCAGCAGGAATTTTGTTTGCTAATGGATTTGTTCCCTCCCTTCCGTTGACCTTTGTTAAAGATTTTGCTTCTTTTCTTAAAAACAACTTTAGATATTATTTACCTGCAATGTACAGAGAAAATGGCCATGGATAAGCAGAGGTTACTATTCATATCATTAGTATGCTTTTTTAGTTAGAAAATACAAACCACTAACTGACCACTAAGGGCCCAATCCTATCCAGTTTTCCAGTACCAGTGCAGCCACAATGCATCCCCAAGGTAAGGGAACAAATGTTCCCATACCTTAAGGCAGCCTCTGTGGCTGCTTCCCTACCACAGGATAGTGTGCAAGTCCCATTGGCACAGCTGCACCAGCAGTGGAAAATTGGATAGGATTGGGCCCTAAGCCATCTAACGTGGCACTGGCTCACTGAGGTTTCAGAAAGGGTTTGCTGGTGCTTGAACTCGGGGCCTTCGGCATGCAAAACATATGCTACAGCCATTCCCTATTGTTAAAATGCTATTCTGTTGAAATAAATTATTTCTAAGTGTTACTTTCCATTTTGGGTCTTCAGTGGCAGATCAACTAAAATTCTAAATTCATAACAACACTACCTGAAGTCAACTGAACAAAATGACAATATCTAGTTTCAAGTTGTTTTCCTAAGAAACCTGAGCTTTCCTGGAAGTTAAGCCAGGTTTCTTAGGGCACAACCCTATCCAAATTTCCAGCACCGGTGCAGCTGCAATGCAGCCCGAGGTAAGGGAACAAATGTTTCAATATGTTGAGAAGGCCTCTGTGACTGCCTCTCCACCAGAGGATACACACCACAGGACACACCACATTTGCACAGCTGCACCAGCACTGGAAAACTGGATAGGAATGGCCCCAAATCATTAGACTGCCACTGACAAACAAGCTGCATGAACAAAGGTGTCCACCATTACTAATTTCCATCTGCAATGTACAACCAGAGAGGAGTGTTGCATACATTCTGCTGCATACTTTCTTTTCATACCACAATAGCTAGACCCTACATCCTGGCAGGTTCCTTTGCAAACTGAGAGTAGGCCCTATAATGTGCCCCAGAAACTTCCCATTGTTTGTGTGATATTTAAGAAACTTTAAACTTTAATAAACAGCCTATTTAATAAACTTGCTTTAACTGCCTGGTCTCAGTTTACTCAGGAGAAAGTTGGCTTCCCAGTTTTCTCAGGACACCCATCTTCACTACTGTCCAGCTTTTAGGGGAATCCCCCAGAGCAGTGGCATCACTAGGGTTTGTGTCATTTGGTGTGGGAGACCAGCACGTCACCCCATGATGGAACTTCTCCCATGCAATGACCCGGGTGGTGGGTGTGGTAATGTACCATTGCCCCAACCCACTGGTTTTATAGCAATACCTTTTGAAAGAATACAGATATTTCAACATAGTTTTTTTTTTTTTGCATTCTGCTGTAAATTTTACATCAAATGGTATATAATATGATATTCCTTTGTATTGGCAACCTTCAGTCTCGAAAGACTATGGTATCGCGCTCTGAAAGGTGGTTCTGGCACAGCGTCTAGTGTGGCTGAAAAGGCCAATCCGGGAGTGACAATCCCTTCCACACCGGGAGCAAGTGCAGACTGTCCCTGGTCTGTCTCCCTGGCTATGGGCCTTCCTTCTTTGCCTCTTAGCCTCAGACTGTTGGCAAAGTGTCTCTTCAAACTGGGAAAGGCCATGCTGCACAGCCTGCCTCCAAGCGGGCCGCTCAGAGGCCAGGGTTTCCCATTTGTTGAGGTCCATCCCTAAGGCCTTCAGATCCCTCTTGCAGATGTCCTTGTATCGCAGCTGTGGTCTACCTGTAGGGCGCTTTCCTTGCACGAGTTCTCCATAGAGGAGATCCTTTGGGATCCGGCCATCATCCATTCTCACGACATGACCAAGCCAACGCAGGCGTCTCTGTTTCAGCAGTGAATACATGCTAGGGATTCCAGCACGTTCCAGGACTGTGTTGTTTGGAACTTTGTCCTGCCAGGTGATGCCGAGGATGCGTTGGAGGCAGCGCATGTGGAAAGCGCTCAGTTTCCTCTCCTGTTGTGAGCGAAGAGTCCATGACTCGCTGCAGTACAGAAGTGTACTCAGGACGCAAGCTCTGTAGACCTGGATCTTGGTATGTTCCGTCAGCTTCTTGTTGGACCAGACTCTCTTTGTGAGTCTGGAAAACGTGGTAGCTGCTTTACCGATGCGCTTGTTTAGCTCGGTATCGAGAGAATGTGTGTCGGAGATCGTTGAGCCAAGGTACACAAAGTCATGGACAACCTCCAGTTCATGCGCAGAGATTGTAATGCAGGGAGGTGAGTCCACATCCTGAACCATGACCTGTGTTTTCTTCAGGCTGATTGTCAGTCCAAAATCTTGGCAGGCCTTGCTAAAACGATCCATGAGCTGCTGGAGATCTTTGGCAGAGTGGGTAGTGACAGCTGCATCGTCGGCAAAGAGGAAGTCACGCAGACATTTCAGCTGGACTTTGGATTTTGCTCTCAGTCTGGAGAGGTTGAAGAGCTTTCCGTCTGATCTGGTCCGGAGATAGATGCCTTCTGTTGCAGTTCCAAAGGCCTGCTTCAGCAGGACAGCGAAGAAAATCCCAAACAAGGTTGGTGCAAGAACACAGCCCTGCTTCACTCCGCTTCGGATGTCAAAAGGGTCTGATGTGGAGCCATCGAAGACAACAGTGCCCTTCATGTCCTTGTGGAAAGATCTGATGATGCTGAGGAGCCTGGGTGGACATCCAATCTTGGGGAGAATCTTGAAGAGGCCGTCTCTGCTGACCAGGTCAAAAGCCTTTGTGAGATCTATGAAGGCTATAAAGAGTGGCTGTCGTTGTTCCCTGCATTTCTCCTGCAGTTGTCTAAGGGAGAATACCATATCAGTGGTGGACCTGTTGGCTCGGAATCCACACTGCGATTCTGGATAGACGCTCTCTGCAAGTACCTGGAGCCTCTTTAGTACAACTCGGGCAAACAGCTTTCCTACAACGCTAAGGAGAGAGATGCCGCGGTAGTTGTTGCAGTCACCCCTGTCACCTTTGTTCTTGTACAGCGTGATGATGTTTGCATCCCTCATGTCTTGAGGTACTCCACCTTCTCTCCAGCAGAGACAGAGGATTTCATGCAGCTCAGTGACGATGATCTCTTTGCAGCATTTTAGGACTTCAGCAGGGATGCTGTCTTTTCCAGGTGCCTTGCCAAAGGCAAGGGAGTCCAGGGCCACGTGAAGTTCTTCTAGGGTTGGTTCACTGTCAAGCTCTTCCAGCACAGGCAGGTACTCAATGTTGTTCAGTGCTTCTTCGGTGACTACATTTTCTCTGGAATATAGCTCAGAGTAGTGCTGCACCCAGCGTTCCATCTGCTGCGCCCGATCCTGGATGACCTCGCCTGTGGCAGACTTCAGAGGGGCAATTTTCTTCTGTGTTGGACCTAGGGCCTGCTTGATACCATCATACATCCCCTTGATGTTGCCCGTGTCAGCTGCTATCTGTATTTCGGAACAGAGCTGGAGCCAGTAGTCGTTAGCACATCTCCTGGCAGTCTGTTGGACTTTGCTGCGAGCAGTTCGGAGGACCTGCAGGTTGCGCTCACTGGGACAGGCCTTGTATGCTGCTTGAGCTCTCCTCTTTTCCTCAATGACTGGTGTCAACTCCTCAGAGTGGGCTTCAAACCAGTCTGCCGCCTTGTTGGTCTTCTTGCCGAATATGGACAAGGCGGTGTTGTAAACGGTATTCTTGAAATGTTCCCATCTGTTGGATGCGTTTGCGTCGACCAGGCCTGGAAGAGATTCCTCAAGCGCGTGTGCAAATTCCTCCACTTTTCTCTGATCCCGGGTCTTGCTGGTATCAATGCGAGGTCTTCCTTCCTTTTTCGTGTGATACAGTCGCTTTGTTTGCAGTTTCACTCTGCTGCACACCAGGGAGTGGTCAGTGTCGCAGGCAGCACCATGATAACTGCGTGTGATCTTGATGCTGGGAAGGCTGGAGCGTCTGGTGAGGATCAGGTCGAGCTGCTGCCAGTGCTTTGATCTTGGATGTCTCCAAGAGACTCTATGTTGGGGCTTTGTGTTGAAGAATGTGTTGCTGACACAGAGACCGTGATGACAGCAAAACTCTAGCAGGCGTTGGCCATTTTCGTTCATCCTCCCAGTGCCAAACTGACCTAAGCAAGTGGGCCATGAACTGTTATCAGCACCAACTCTAGCATTGAAATCGCCGAGGATGAACAATGGCTCTTTTACAGGGATTTTCTTGACAGTGGTGGCCAGGTCATCATAGAATTTGTCTTTGGCTTCTGTTGGAGACGACAGAGTCGGTGCATAAGCACTGATGAGAGTGATAGGTCCTGCTGATGACTGGAGCTGCAGGGACAAAATTCTTTCACTTCCCACAGTAGGTGGGATGATGGATTTCAGCAGGGTATTTCTGACCGCAAAGCCAACGCCATGTTCCCTGGTTTCGTTTGGTGGTTTTCCCTGCCAGAAAAATGAGAAATTTCTCTCCTTGACAGATCCGGAATCTGGCAGCCTAGTCTCTTGAAGGGCGACGATGTCCATCTGCAGTCTGCTCAGCTCCATGTCGATGACAGCTGTTTTGCGTGCGTCGTCTATTTCTTGCAGGTCATCAGAGAAGCCAGGTGTCATTGTCCTAACGTTCCAGGTGCCCAGCTTTAGGGCAGTAGTTTTCTGTTTTCTGTTGCATGGTGCAGAGTTGTCGATCCGCTTGTCGGTTTTCACCCTAAACCCCACGCACCCCATGAGGTTAACGGACCGTGGCGAGGCAACACCTTACTGGCTGGGGACTGATATTCCTACAAATGATATTCCTACAAATTGCAATTTTAGCAATTTTGGTTACTAGCAGTGTTCCCTCCCTAGCTATCCCCTAACAAACACCTTATTGGCTCCATGCTGTGACATAACATCTCATTGGCTCTTTGAACAGTCAGTCATTGGTCTGTTCTGAATTAAGGAAATGTACTTTTTTGTTGCATAAGACAGTTGTGTTTTTGTTTTCTAGTTTTTCAGCCATAACTTTTGATGGAATGGAGATATTTCACTCAGGTTTTTTCATTGCATTCTGCTGTAAAGTACACATCAAATGGTGTATAACATAATAGTATTATTCCTACAAACCGCAATTTTAGCGATTTTGGTCATTAGGGCACATCATCCCCCCTTGTGCATGTCACCCAGTGTGGCCCGCTCCTCCCTAGCAATGCCACTGCCCCAGAGATCTGTGGACTCACCAGCATAACTGTGAGAAAGGTTCACCCAAGGCAGTCTCCATCAGATTGGTTTTACTTGATTTTGAGTTGGTGCAGCAATCCACTGTTCCAGTTTAAATCCAGTTTCAGAATGAGATGGGCTCGTTTTTAGGTACTGAGCCCTGAGACCATCCATCTACTAGCACCACAGGAATTCCACAGCAAGTGTAAAAGCAGACAGATTGCATCTATTCTGCAAAAAAGGTCCAAAAATATTTTAAAAATAGGCAAAAAAACAGGGAGGGGTGTTTACAGGGATTTTCATAACCTGTTGCTGAAACACTATAATTGCATGATTGAAAAAGAGTTTTGATCCTATAACGTATTTACAAAATCAACCCCTTGAAAATTAATATTTCTGAGACCAAAAAAAGAAATTTGTTCATAAAATTTGTTCATTCTGAAGTAACCTACATCTAAAACCAGGTGGTTGCACATACCCAGCATGGCTTGTAACCTGTGATGGAATTTCCCTGCAGAACTCTGTCCAATCCCCTTTTAATCTGTCCAATCCCCTTTTAAAGGCATCTAGGCCAGACACCATCACTACATCCTGCGGCAAAGCGTTCCACAGACTAATTACATGCTGGGTAAAGAAACATTTTCTTTTGTCTGTCCTAACTCTCCCGACACTCAATTTTAGTGAATGTCCCCTGGTTCTGGTGCTGTGTGAGAGGGAACCTCTCCTGACAGATTATTTCATAAACCTGAGAGTTTATTTCATTCTGTCCTAACGGGAAACGTATGCAGAGCAATTTTTTAAAAAGTAATGTGGCAAGTAAAAATTGCCACATTTTTACTTTTACACAAAGTAAAAAAAAGTAAAAATCAGGCAAGAAGACCTGAGTTTGAAGGAGTATCCACCTCTTCTGTTCCACTTTCTTAGGAGCAGGAGGGATAGACGACAGTGGGGATACGCTGCTGCCTCATCACTGCAACGATAACAGTCCAGAGTTTCCCTGTTGTCACATACGAGCAGCTGACCCTGTGCCATGCGTACTCCAGCCACAAGAGTGTATTTAGCTATGTGTGTAATTAGTCTGTGGAACTCCTTGCCACAGGATGTGGTGCGCTCTGACCTGTATTTAGCTATGTGTGTAATTAGTCTGTGGAACTCCTTGCCACAGGATGTGGTGAGGCATCTGACCTGGATGCCTTTAAGAGGGGGCTGGACAAATTTATGGGGGAAAGTCCATCCCAGGTTACAGGCCTCCTGGTTTCAGAAGTGGGCTGCCTCAGAGTGCCAGTTGCAGGGGAGGGCACCAGGATGCAAGTCTCTTGAGGCACTGTGTGCTCCCTGGGGCACTGGTGGGCCACTGTGAGCTGCACCAGACGGGCCCAGCCTGACCCAGCAGGGCTTTTCTAATGTGAGCCAGAAACTACCAGGAGATCCAAGCTGCAGCTTGGATTGAGTCCAGACTGTCACCCTCTCTATGGTCAGGCGGTCCTAAAGAGGCGGAAGTTCTGTCCCCAAATAAGGTCCGGGGAGCAACACGCCCGCTGACATCTTCGTTCCTCCTCCAGAGGACCTGGAAGCCCTCCTCGCCGGGCCGGGCTCGCGTCCGGAGCTGCTGCTTGCCATGGCGGGCAGCGGCGGCCTGATGTTGGCCCCGCCAGAGGGAGACGCGCCTGTGGCGGGTGAGGCCCTGGTCGGCAGCCCGCGGATCTCCGCCGCCTGCTCCTGGGAGTGCCGGGCGGGCCTGGCCAGCGTACTGCGCCTCGTACCTGAGGAGGAGTTCGGCGGCCGGGAGCTTCTGGGGGCTCCACAGAACGGGTAAGGAGAGCGCCCTGCCGGGGCTGGGGGGGGTGGGCACCGCCG
Source organism: Tiliqua scincoides (assembly GCF_035046505.1). Lineage (NCBI taxonomy): Eukaryota > Metazoa > Chordata > Lepidosauria > Squamata > Scincidae > Tiliqua > Tiliqua scincoides. The sequence continues at coordinate 174,093,864 of NC_089823.1, forward strand.
TGGGGGGGGGGGCGGTTGAGCTCGCTGAGAGGCCACAGTGCGCATGCGCGTGCTCCTGGACTGCCGAGGTGCACGGAGGGGGAGGCACGAGCTGGGCTGTGATTGGCTGGGACTCGTGAGGTTCCAGCCTCGCGCCTTCCTGAGCAGGTGTCAGTCATTTGGGGCTGAGCCTTCTGCTCCGGGAACTCTTTGCACCTCGAGCTGCAGCTGCGCCAACTTCCCCTGCTTTGACGGCTGAATGGGGCTGCAGTCCTTCCCTGGGAGGAAGGCCCACTGACTCTGCTGGGCCTTGCTTCTGAGTAGACCTGCATAGGAGGGGGCTCTGAGGCTGCCACCTTCTCCACACTTTCCTGGGAGTAAGCCCCATGGACTCTATTGGGACTTACTTCTGAGTAGAGCTGCATAGGACTGGGCTGTGAGGCTAGGATCTTATCCATGCTTTCCTGGGAGTAAACCTCATTGACCTCAATGAAACTTACTTCTGAGTAGACATGCTTAGGATTGGGCTGTCAGAGGGAATGCCCTTGCTAGGAGTATTGCTTTTGAGTTAAGAACACATAAAAACACAAAATGCCACCTTTTGGTGTTAACTAGCCAAATAAAAACACAAAACACAACCTTTTTGGTGTTTTAGACGTTTCCCAGAAATTAAAATAGTTCACTTTTCCAGTTAGAAGTAATCATGTGACTGCATTTCTTGACACTACATCACCTGAATTGCCTACCTACTAAATTTTTAAGCAATTATAATGTATAATTTATTAAAATGCAGCCTTGGAATAAAAACTCATTACACCACAATTTGCCATTTTAATAAAGAAATTGGGGGGGGGGGAATCACCCCAAAAAACCACACCCCTAGCCATTCCAGTGTAGGGACACCCACATTCAGATTTGGATTAGCCAGAAATTGTGAGGTGGTCTTTCTCTTTCAGCCCACCCCATTATTATTGTTATTTGTTTTTATTTTTCACATAAGAACATAAGAACAGCCCCACTGGATCAGACCATAGGCCCACCTAGTCCAGCTTCCTGTATCTCACAGCGGCCCACCAAATGCCCCAGGAAGCACACCAGATACAAGAGACCTCATCCTGGTGCCCTCCCTTGCATCTGGCATTCTGACATAGCCCATTTCTAAAATCAGGAGGTTGCACATACACATCATGGCTTGTAACCCATAATGGATTTTTCCTTCAGAAATTTGTCCAATCCCCTTTTAAAGGCATCCAGGCCAGATGCCATCACCACATCCTGTGGCAAGGAGTTCCACAGACCAACCACACGCTGAGTAAAGAAATATTTTCTTTTGTCTGTCCTAACTCTCCCAACACTCAATTTTAGTGGATGTCCCCTGGTTCTGGTGTTATGTGAAAGTATAAAGAGCATCTCTCTATCCACTCTGTCCATCCCCTGCATACTTCTGTATGTCTCAATCATGTCCCCCCTGAGGCGCCTCTTTTCTAGGCTGAAGAGGCCCAAACACCATAGCCTTTCCTCATAAGGAAGGTGCCCCAGCCCAGTAATCATCTTAGTCCCTCTGTTTTGCACCTTTTCCATTTCCACTATGTTTTTTTTTGAGATGCGGCGACCAGAACTGGACACAGTACTCCAGGTGTGGCCTTACCATCGATTTGTACATCTTTGTACTACCTTTCTTCCAAGGAGCTCAGGGTGGTGTACATAGTTCCTCTTTCCCTCCTTTTGTCCTCACAACAACCCTGTGAGGTAGGTGAGGCTGAGAGAAACTGGCCCACCCAGGAAGCTTCATGATTCCAAGGAGCTCAGATGGTGTCAATGCTCCTTTCCCAGTAGTTCCCAAGCTTTTTTCCACTGGTGGTTTTTTTCCCACCTACTGGGCCATTAGCTGTGGCTCCCCACAAGGACTACAATCCTATACACTGTGTAGGACAACGGGTTTTTCATGAGGATTCCACAGCTACCCAGGGTGGTTTTTGTGGCTCTCCGGGGAGCTGCATCTCACAATTTGAGAGCCACTGTCCTAGCTTCTCACCAATTTTATCTTCCGGACCCAATGAGGTTTGCAAAATTTTTCTGGTCCAAGGTTACACAATGAGTCATCTTGTGACTAAATGGGGATGATCAACAGTGCAACTGTGCATATCTACTTTGAAGGAAGTCCCTTTGAGTTCAGTGGAGCGTACTTCCTGGTAACAATTTATACAATTGCATTCTGAGTTACAGCTATGTAACCCATTTTCAGATAACCATTATTTTGTAGCATCTGTGTACATAGTGGTTTACATACAGTGAGAAAACAGATTATGAGCATTAAGTGGGGGATGATTTGTAAATCATATATGGTATCCTTGAGCACTTTGGTGGATGAGTAGAATTAAATGTAATACATAAATTAAAGGTGCAGGTACTCTTCGTATCTGAACACTCAAATTAGTACTATGTCAACTGACAATGAATATGGTTGTATCAAACTGCTTTATACTGAGTCAGGCACCTAGTCCATCTAGCCCTATATCATCATAGCTACATCATACATAAACTACTTAAAGTCTTGAGGCAGAGATTCTTCCTTGTTCTGATACCTGAGATCTTTGGAACTATTGATGTCAGGAACTAAGCTGACATTTTTTCCATGCAAAACATATTTATAAAGGTGGATTTATGAACAGTTGCTAAAACATCCTGTCATTCCAGGAAATATATACAGCACTGACCAATTAATATAGTTGTACAATGACCAATTATAGGGACAAATCCAGCCCCACATCATTATAATTGATATTTTGCAAATGTTGGACTCAGTCTGTGTAAGTGACTACTGCTGAAAGACAGCTGTGAAGTTCAAGGTGCAGTTGCATCCAACGCATTTGGATCTTATTTTAAAGTCCAACACGATTAACACACAAAATATTGGTGTTCTTATACATATGCAAACTTTTAGACACGGGATGCATCTATTTAGGTCATTGTTAATACTTTGTGAATTTAAATGTAACTACAAAATTGTTTACTTGTTTAATAATCCTGGAATTATCAGCACTATTAAGTGCATAGCTTTCAGTAACACTTTTTTCTCCTCTCTTCTAGTGAGAATGTTGTGGTGCTGGACGGACAATTAAACTGTGACAACACAGCACCATGTTTACTGTACTTGCACTGTGATCCCCATGGATCTGAAGAAATAATTGGTCTTGGCATTGTAAGTGAGGCACGGAACATGGAAGTTTATATAGGAGAAGAATACTATGCAACTGGGAGAGGAGAGAAAGTCTTCACTATCCAAAATGACAGGTCATTAGCTTTGTTTTGCTTGTTTTTGGAATATTAAGTTGTACTATAAGTTTATAATGGCATATTGCAGCCTTGCAAATAAATCTATACAAGTTTTCCCCAATCATTTTTGCCAGCTTGATTGCCCCCAACACTGATGGCCTGAAAGAAGTGAGCCAAGCACTACTTGTTTGCAAAAGCTTTCCCTGCTTGTTCACCTAGAGGCTATTTCTTCTTGTCACAGGTCTGGCATATTAAATTTTGAATGCTGAGACATGCAAAGCCCACTTTGGTTTGCTTTAGTTATTTTTAACAAGGATAATTTCTAAGGCCACTTCTCAAATAACATTTGAAAGGCTGAGGAAACACTGGCATGTTCAACAAACTACTGTATATAGATGTATGGGCAGTCTCTTAATTTTCAAAGCTAATAAGAGAAAATTGAAAACAGAGTTGCCCATAAATTTTAAAATAAAGGTGAATGGAAGGGAAGAAAGAGCTGAATTTTGATTTAGTGTTATGTTGCCAAACATTCTGTCACTAGGTTTTTGGTATCCATTGGTACTGGCATGTTGTCTGTATTCCACCAGTCATTCAGGCAATCCCAAAGCAATTTCTTGGTCTAGTTGAAATCTCTGCTCTTCTTATAAAAAAGAGGCCTGCCCTCAAATAGCAACAAATTTGGGCTTTGCCAATGGAGATGGAAGGAACTGAGCTGGTGAGAACAACTACCTAGGCTTTCTGTGGGCTGGTTTGGAACATATGTAAATGTTTTTGTTGTACCTTATGTATCACTCAGAAATGAATTTGAGTTGAATTTCAGGATGATAAACACAGAGTTGTGTTCTGTGTGCACACCAGAGCTTTTCCCTTTCCACTGCAGCCCCTAGTGCCTCCTTTACCCAAAAGCTTCTCCTGAAGGTTGGGGTCTCTCCAAGGCAGGATTCAACATGCTGAGATGGGATATGACTGGGAGGTAAAATGGATGCTTTCCACATCTATGCAGGATCCCAGCAAGCTACATAAATTACTCCGGTATGTTTCACACCTGCCTTCTCTAAACTCCTCTAAGAACATTCAAATTGTTGAAATTGCAGGTGTTTAAGGTGCATTTTACTGGGCATTAGAAAAGTATAAGCAGTGTTTGGAAAAACAGGCCACTAGGCATATTTGTGCTGTCATGCTTTTATATAAAGCTATTTAACTTATGTCACTGTTATACAGATTTTTCACGGATCTTTTTCTTTTCTAGCCAAAATGACCAGGTTACGTTATACAAAAAGTACCTTAAATTGGAGTGCTCCACAGCCTCTTGTAAAATTAAGGTAGGAAGTTACAGAAACTATTTCTTAAATTTATTTATCTCTTAAATTTTGGTACCAAGCTATTTTCAAAAGAAGGTTGTGATAAAGTATAATACAGCGCCTTGTTCTGAGTTCAGTTTTAAGTACTGAAAGAAATTTCACCCTACTCCTTCTAAGGAAACACTTTTTGACAATGAGATTCCTATAGCTATATAAATGGCTGTACAAGGTGGGGCCCCCATATCCATGGATTCTATATCCACGGATCCAGCTCAGCTTGGGTCCCCCGCACCCACATTGAGCCAGTCTTGGACCAACCTGAGCCCTCTGGAGGTGACTGGAGGGCTTTCTGAAGCCTGCAGAGGCTGCGTGCCATGTTGAGCTAGATCCGTGGATATAGAACCCATGGCCTCTGTGGGCTTCAAAATGGCCTTTTCAGCTGAAGGAAACAGAAAGTGACATATTTTCATTTGAAAATTGCCATTCTGAAACCCGCAGAAGCCATGAGCAGATGCATGCAGCCTTTGAGGGCTTCAGAAAGCCCTCCAGAGGCTACCAGAGCACAGCTCCAGTTGCATCCGGAGGGCTTAAAGTGGTATGAACCATGGGATTCATTATCTGGTTTCTAATATCCACGGGGGGGGGGGGGAGGTCCAGGAACAGATCCCCTATGGATAACGAAGCCCCACCTGTATTTTAACAACAACAAAAAAAGATAAGTTAAATCAGGAATTACTGCAGTAAAGTACAGTTAGCCACATGGTGCAGGCAAACCATGCCACAGAGAAAAATGGATAATCTTCGGAGCCACTAACATTATCTGACATGCTCTGTTATAATGGGTCTTTGTGTGTGGTCTGCAATTTTTTTAGATTGTGAGCCCTTTTGGGACAGGGAGCCATTTACTTATTTGACTTGCTTGTAAACCGTTTTGTGAACTTTATTTGTTGGAAAGCAATTATATAAATATGGGCGCAATCCTAACCTCTTATGTCAGTGCTTTCCAACACTGTCATAAGGGCAGTGCAGCTCTGAGGTAAGGGAACAGACATTCCCTTACTTTGAGGAGGCCTCTGTGAGTGACACCCAACTGCAGGATACAGCACAGGTCTCATTGGCACTACTATGCCAGTGCTGGAAAGCACTGACATAAGGGGTTAAGATTTCACCCTATAGTTAAGAATAATACGTGTCCTGTGACACAAATGTGTATGTGGTGCTGGGAATTAAGTTTATCAGTTCCTTACAATAACAGTGTGTTTTTCCCCCCGCTAGTTACTGTCCATCAGTGAAAAACAAAGAGTACTAATCAGTAAAATCGTAATAGAAGTGAAATCAGCTTGTACAAAATCTGGGCCAGATCTACCCGTACTAGGATCAGGAATAGATCTAGATAAAGTGCAAACTATAATGGAATCTATGGGATCAAAATTATCACCTGGGGCTCAACAGCTCCTAGATATGGTTCGCACTCAACAGAAGGTGAGTTTTTGCTTATAAAACACCAATGAATGTTCTTTGTTGTGATGAATGAACTGGAAGAGGGCTTTAATAATATGGGGGACCCCCATATTTGCAGATCCTGTATCTGTGGTATTACTTAACCACAGATGCAGGAAGTCTCCCCACTCGTGCCCCCACACCAGAGACGAGGGACGTTGGTCTCCCCTCACCTCCAGAGGCTCTTCTGAAACCCACAGAGGCCCATGTCCTCTGTGGGCCTCAGCATGGCCCTTTAGGCAAAAAAAAAGTCACTTCTGGTTTCTTTGAAGCCCTTCCTTGGCCCTCCTAGTGCTTTTTAAAGGCATAAAAACATCACTTCCAGTTTTACAAAAAACCAGATATTTTTTTTTGCCTAAACTGTCCTCTGGAGGCTCACGGAGGCTGTGGGCGAATGCGCACAGTGTCTGTAAGCCTCTGAAGGGCAGGGATCCCTGGTATCAGCAGATTCAGCTACCCGTAGTAGCTTGTTAAAAATACTGGTCTGTCACATTTCCCTAAATGCAGTCACATACCATGGTAGCATCAAGACTAATATATTTAAAATATTGAAATGAATGGGGACGCACCTGAAATTGGCTTGCAACCCACCTAGTGGGTCCCAACCCACAGTTTGAGAAACACTGATGTAGACAACGAGAAAAATAACATGAACATTTAAGTACTATACATTCTCCAGTTCCCCAACTGTCCCACCTTCCTTTGCCTTAATATCTATTCTCTTTTAGGTGAAATTGCTCTTCCTTCTCTTTTATTCACAATTTGTATTTTACTATACTCTGTACTTTCTGTATATATATATTCTATGCAGGTTTTTTCTGTCAATTATGATGTTTACTATGTAACTGTATTCTTTAAATTTTAAATTTCTGAAATACAAATAGATAGCCAAGGTTAGCAAAGGCCATAAATTAGGAGTTCTATGGAGTTCAGGGGAAGGTAGCTTAGTGAACACGTAGTCGGCTAGTGGCCTTCCAAGCAGAAGGGTGCTATAACAGCAAAAGATATGTTCCTTCCAAGCGGAAGGGTGCTATAACAGCAAAAGATATGACAACCTTAGCTTGTCAGTTCAAGATGAGCAAAGCCAAAGAGATGTTTCACAACCATTCAGGCTTTTCATATATAACCACTTAATGTCTTTCTACCATTTGCTTTTATCAGAATGGTCTTCCTTTTGGAGGCAAATTGCAAAATATTTTGGGGAGACAAGGATTTGTGCATGGAAACAATCATACCATTGATGGATTGTACAAGGCTGTTAATTTTGGAAGAGTAGACCATTTACCCAGTGCACTCACTCCTCTTAAACCTGGTTCAGCAAGTGGAACAGTTCTAGAAGACTTAAAAATGTACTCTGATATGAACAAGCAGATACCGAGCACAGAGACTATTTCTGAGCTTCCAGGACTTCATACTCCACAACATAGTGTTGTTCTTCCTCAAAAAGACTTTAAAGATTTGGTGTCTTCATTTCTACAAGAGCAAGCAAATGAAAACCCAAATACCCCCAGTTCCACACTGCTGCTTCCTTTTCTTCAAACTGTATGTGGTCAAGTAAACAGTCTACGAATAGATGAAAAGAACAAAAACTACGAGAACAATTCTGTATCTGAGGATGGTGAGATTTCAACTGTTGGGTGAGTTTTTGACTAAGCAATGTAGCAGCTTGTTTTATCCTGCAAATTGTTTCCTTGGATAGGAAAACTATTGATAGGTCTCTCCAGGACACTGAACCAGATAACTAACAGCCTAATCCTATCTCCCACAACTCCATACCATTAAGTCGTGTCAGTGGAGCATGTGCTGCATGCTATGGGGGGGGGGGGGTAACCAGAATGCCAGTGAGAGGTAAATAAAAAACTTTTTTTACTTATCTCTCAGAAGGCTAACTGGTCAACAATGGGTCTCCTCAGACCCACATCAGCTATATAGCTGGCATAAGTCCAAGGAGAGGAAGGGCAGCAAAGGATGGGTTAACACCCTGCCTCCAGACACTGCTGCTGGGATCTCCCCCACCCTGAATCACCCATGAACTGCCCACACCATCATTTGTTCCTTCAGGGCATCCAGGTAATTCTTGTGTGCAGGGGGAGCTGTTGGCCATTTCTGCCAATGGCTGGGTTGCTGTACCTTTTAAGGCAGCAGTTCAGAAGATTGGCTGTTGTATAGGAATAGGCCAGTGGTACTCAAACCTTTCTGGCCCATGGCTCCCTTGACCCCTGTGGCTGTTGGCCATGACTCCCCATCATGTTCCTGAGGGCTGGAAGTGACATCATTAAACAGGAAGTGGCCAGAAATATTTACTATATTATTAATTATATTAATCATCTCATTAATTAAATGCAGATATAAAAATATATTATTATTACACAGCAATATAAATGCTTTATAAATGATCAGCTGCTGATCACTGTTGGAGACAGGATGCTAGAACAGATAGATTTTGTCTGGTCCAGTAGGACTCTTTTTTTTTTTTTCTTCAACTTTGTAAGCATACCAATAGAATTGTTTTATTACATGAAGTTTGTGAACAACCAGTCTGACCAACATTATATACACACGCACACCCTGTGGACCCCAATCCAGCTAGTCATTTCTCCCATTCTCCTTGGATAGGATTGAACCCTTTATTAATTTAATGTAATTAAATTTTTCCAGCAGCTGCTGGGGAAAACAAAAATAGACCATGAAAATATATCGGAGCTGATAAGGGTTTGGTTAGGAGGCTGATTTGTCTTCTATACTAGGAGATGCACAGCTGAATCCTATGCATGTCTACTCAGAAGTAAGTCCCATTAGAGTCAATGGGGCTTACTCCCAAGAAAGTGGATAGGATTGGGCTGGCAATCATGGCTGATTGGAATGGAATGACTGATAAGTATTCCCTTTAAATAGCAAGATTCATCACTTTAAAAATACAGCCTCTCCTCTTCAGTCAAATGACAAGATTAATAAATAGCTTTAAAAACTGTTCCCTTTTTCTGCTCTTGGCCAAGTAAAGTGTGTGCTTGTCTCTCCCCCTCCTTTGCCAACTGCATGGAAACAACTTTAAGAGCCCTGGTGACTGGTAAAATAGGAAGCGTTTTATTTGGGGAGGGGGAGGAAAGCGGGAAGGTTTGGAGATCAGAAGGGGGGAGTGGAAGAGGGAGGGGGTTGAAAAGAGAGATTTCACTTTGATGAGAAGCGATCCCAGGCTGGGAACTAGGAACCAACCAGACAAGGATCAACGAGGGTTTCTTTCTGACGGTCAGCAAGGGCAAGGACTGCAAACTGAGCATACTCGGTATTTGCCAGCTGGAGGGTTGGAGTCGAAGAGGACACAGAAGGTGGCAGCCTGGGAAAGGAGGGAGAAGAGGGCGGGCAGCAGCAGCAGCCACTCTCGCAGTCCCTCTCGGAGGGAGCAGCTGAGCGACCCCCCTTTCTTCTGCTTTAAAAAAAAGCGCAGAAGACGGAGGGGCTCTGCCCAGGAACGGTGGTGCGACAACCCGCGCCTCCCTTGTGCCTTTGTGGCACCTCCCCAGGGAGCCGCATCTCACAGTTTGAATAATACTGGAATAGGCTGTAATAATAAGTAGACACTCTCCTCATTTTTTAATAACTGTATTTTGCTGAACTCCTGGGTCATGTTGAAACCAAGGGCAGAACTAGTAGACCAGATTCTCAAAACGGCAATTCACCCAGCCATTAAGCTTGCTGAATTCATTCCAGCAACTTCATATCTTCCAATTAAGCTGATAGCAGGAATTGGAAAAAAAAGGCTAGTCCATTTTTGTTTAAAATACTTTGTGGGTGGCTTGTTTTTTAACATTAAGTTCATCTTTATATTTTGCTGAGTATCTAGCATTTTGTAATTTTTTTGACTTTTGCCCCCAATGCTGAGTATTTGTGCTATTGAATTTTTTGTGATACTGGCATGCCACCATACTGGTTTGGTTTCAGTGGGATGTTACAGCGTCTGTAAATTAATTGATAATATTGATGCTGAACGATGAATATTTGTGAGTTGTGTGTTGCATTGTTTATTGCATAGAAGAGTATAGTTTAGGTAATGTTTGATTATATTATAACCTAATTATGAAAGGGGTCATTACCTTTTACTGAAGCATTTTTAAATTTATACTACTTAATATGCAGGGTATTTGGTTTAAAAAAAAAAGTAACATCTTTTGCTGTTTTTCCTGCAGTGTGGAACAACAGCCTATTTGCCTATACTTAGAAAAGATAATCTCCAAAAACATGGAACAGATGGAAAAGAGATTAATGGACTACATAGATCTGCGTATGAAAAAACTTCAGGAACGTCTTGATATTAAAATTTCTGCAATAATGGATTTGGCCCAGAATTCCAAAAATGCTTCTTAAGAATTATGCTCCGAAAGAAGAATTCTCAGCTGAGAAAAGATAGACAATCTTTGAAAAATGGAAGATCTCAAAAGATGTGTTGTCTTAGGGCAAGTATTTATTTTGCAAGTGTTTCAAAACTTTATGGTTACAAGCTTGTAAATCTTTAAATCTTCAGTATTTGTACTCGTTTACTGTAATTTTCCCCTGGTACTGTACACTAATGTTAGTGTTTGTATATCTGTAACTTTTGGGAAGAGATTTTAAACAAAAGAAACTCCAATATTTTTTACAGCTAAGAATTTTTCTACATCAACTTACGACTTATTTATTCATAACACTTCACAAAAGTTACTGTTTTGAATGTTTGTCAACCTCATATTGAAGTATGGGAGATTCACTCTAAATAAAGTTATGTGCAGCTTTAATATCTTCAATTAATTTGGTCCATTTATTGATTTATATTTAGAGACATATCTTTCTAGAAACACAGATATATTAGATTGTGTAGATAGGGAAAGTGGCTGATTTTGTGTCTGCTTGATTTATCCTCCATGTAACTTTACTCAACAGTTCTGCTGGCGTCCGCCCCATTTCTTGCTTTCCATCTACTCATCCCTTATCCTAAAAATGCAGTATACCAAATAAGTTTACAAATCTTGTTCCAGCAAGAGTATTGTTTATTGTGTGATCGGAGTTTCAGCAGTATTGCAAATAGAACAGAGTTTCTGACAGCATAACAAGCTTAGTTCCTTTGTTCTTCGTCACACTCATCCACTATTACATTGCTTAGAAACTGGATACAAATTGAGGCATTCATGCATACATACAAGAGTGAAAGTCTTGTTTTGTAGTTTTGGACCTATGTTTAACTTTAATGAAACCTGGTGATATATTTTCATTGCTATTTCTACAGTACAACTGCTCTGTATTGTATCTGAAATCAGAAAAATTTTATAGCCCAGTCCTAACCTGCACTGGCGCAGCCAGTCCACAGAGCCTGCACTGAATCCAGCATAGTTCAGGAGCAGGCTCAAGGTCTCCTTGGGGTAAGGGGATATCAGCCTGCCCAATGGGGCTATTTGAATCTGCACCAACTAAATTGCTGGTGCAAATCCAAGCAGCCCCATGTAGAACATTAGGCTTGGGAGGGAGGATAGGATATGGCAGAGGCTTCCTCTGCTAATCCCACCCTCTACCAGGCTTGATACACCTCCCCATTCTGCCCTCCCCAGGCTCCTATGCTACTCAGTGCTTTCTTGCCTTCACCAGTGGCCTGGGGTCTAAATGCAGTACAGGCCTTTCCAGTGGTGCTGCTGGCTCCTGAGTAGTTGCAAATGTGTTTTATGGCATGTTTGCCTGTGACATTCTAGGCTGGCATAGCAGCCACTGTGCTGGCAGAGCTAGCACTTAGGATTGCGCTGCTAAAGAGAGGTCCATGAAAACACACAATCTTCCAGTACAATTTCTACAGAAATGTGGGGTCCAAACTACAACATTTAACTGGAGTTCACTGTTAATATTCCTAGAGCTTCTGGTATCTGTATTCTGATTGTCGACGAATGAAATGTTTTGCTGCCAGACCAATCAGGAGGAGAGCATTTGCAACCAGCACCACAAATGTAATGGTATACAGGCCCTTAATTTGCATATTCTGGCTTTCTTCAGGATGAACTTGAATGGAAGAATCTGAACATAGAAAAAAGACACAATTTTTAAAAAAGTAGTATAAAAATGTTCCAGGTATGTACATTTCAGTTACACAGTGATAACTTGGCTTGTAACCAACAATTCGTATTTCTAAAATTTTTAATGTTAATAATAAACACATCCCATTTACTTTAATAAGCTTGTTAGTTGCGTGTAGAAGAGGAGAAGCATGTTTTACTTATAGCTGAACCTGCAATTTATCACATTCATATACAGTGGTCATAACAAATGGACTACTGCAGATTTTTTATTCTATATCAATGAATGAAATAGTCGAGAAATCTGCATGTATCCTTTCACTCAAAGGAAAATAAGGCAGTCTGCTTATGCTATACCTACCTGAGCGCTCCACAGAACTGTGGTCACCCTTCAAGCGAAGAGGTCCTACTATAGTGTCCCCCTTCCATTTGTAGGAAGAAATATCTCTCTTGTGTCGAGACTGACAGCCTTCAGTACAGCGAGAACTAGATTCCCTGCTGTCACAAATGAAAACTTCACAGTGGAGATAAACAGTTGGGAGATGCCGCAGGAATCTGAAGGAACTGAACCTGAACCTTCCAAAACGTTCACGGACTGGATAGGCCACGTACGTGTCATCTTTAGGGCAGCTGCAATAGAATTGCCAGATTGGTTCAATGTTAACAGTCACCTGATCCCAATATAGAGGTTCAGTATTTTACAGTCGAAGAAATGTATAAAACAAATGAATGGGTTTCACTGGTAAGACAGCACAGTGGTTCTAGTGATACAGAAGTAATTACTGGATTAGAGCCAACTTTTCATATATCCCCTTTAGAATGTATAGTTCTGAAAGTGATGGAATTGCTGCAAGAACATAGGGTCACAATGGCATACAGTGCTTTTCTAATTTAAGTTGTCATGAGGCCTCTTCACACAGTGTACCAAAACAAGAAACAAAACAGCACAAGTTACTTTTTCCAGGTGTTAACATGGATGCCTTAGGCCTTGAAAACCCCACTTTCTGAGTTCAAATTGGTCTCAAATACTAGTTAGCTCAAAATTCAATACATTTTTAGTCACATGTCTGATAGGATTAATTTAGATATTAACAACACTTGCAGCATCCTACGCATGTCTACTCAGAAAGATGAATTGATAGGATTGCATCCTGACAGTTTTTTCTTCTTCAACATACTAACATGGATATCATAAAGTTAATGACTGGAATTACCACAGGAAGTTCACCTGCAGAAATTATCAGTCTTAAATGGTATAAAGATGACTATGATAACCCAAAATGAAGAAAAGAAATGTATCAAGATAAAAGTGTGACTTGGAGACAATGAATACCTGGATTCACGAGGTTACGTTTAAATGATTGCTTGTATTAACCCACTAAACAACCTCTAAGAATACGTTTTGTTCTCTTGGCTCTCAAGACTAGGAAGATATGCAATCGCAATACATTTAGGTTATCAAATCTTTGACTTCAACCTTGGCACTGTGTAAGAAATTTACATGTGTTCTTTTTCTCAGGCCAAGTCCAGTTTGTGTTTTAGCCAAGATAAACTGCAGCAATCAAACTCAAGTCACAGCAGAATTCATTTAACCTGCAACATTTGCTGTACTGCATATGCTATTTTTCTGTATCTGATCCATTCTTTCCCTTTCTAGTTAATTGTTTTGGAGACACCTTTCATGCAGAGTAAGGTTGCAATCCTATGCACACTTTCCTGGGGTAAGCCCCATGGTACACAATGGGACTTACTTGTGAGTAAACATTGTTTGCTTCTTTGTCTGACCCACATCTCCAAGCCTTCTGGCATGTTGGACCCTATGGCCAGGGCAACCCCACTTCCTCCAGTTCTCATGTCATTTCTCTGTTTCAAATCTAAAAACAACTTCTGTAACAGAGCTTTTCTTCAACCACCCTACTCTTGCCTTGCCTTACAATGCACTGTCAAATCATTATCCCAATCACATTGTCAATGCCTGATCTCCCTTCTCTCTGAGGGGTTGCATTTCATCTAGTACATTAGTGTCAAATCATAACAATTTTGAACAATTTACTCACCCATTTCTGACTAAATCATATTTTGGTGATTCGGCATCAGGGTTTGGTGAGGCTGTGCAGGTATCCACAAATACAGACAAATTGAAATCACTAGAATACAGAGTGACTTGTGCATAGAGAGTTTGGTTCAGGTCTACATAATATGGAGACTCAAATACTGGGTTGGAGAATGAATCGGAATCATAGAAGGACATGCTGAGATTGAAGGTACCCAGAGCAGATTTGTTTTCTGCAAAGTCATTTTCCGTGACATACATGACTTCCACAGTTGAATTGTTTTCCATTATGCATTTCACATTAATCTCCACGTGTTTTAGGCGGGTAATCACATCTCCAGCTGGAGAGGCAGTGATGGTGTTGCTGTAAATGATGCGGTGATCCTCTCCCTTCACAAGACAAAGAATAACACCTGTAACACTGCCATGAAAGCCCCTTTTCTAAAGAAAGTTTGTGTAACAACTGCACAGAGGGAGCATTTGCTCATGCTTTCAAATCCAATAATCAGAAGAAGCAGCAACATAGTCATATGCCAGCATTATATAAATATGTTTGCTACATTATTAAAGAAGGGCCCAGGCTTTTAGTTCAGACTCTGATCATTCCTCAGTCGAAAGATGAGGTTTCCTGACAGTCTGCATCTGAAAATCCTAGGAAAAAAATCACACTGCAGTCACCACCTTTCAAGGCTATTGCCAATGAAAGCTCCTTTGTGACCTGAAAGTTCATGTTAGATGTGTGCAGCTTGATGTTGGAGCCTTCCTTCCAAAAGCAGCCCTACAGGTACCTAATAAGCCACTTTTGGAGCTTAAAAATGACTTCTAGTCATGATTTCCACTGACCAAGCATGAAGGCAACGCACTTAGAAAAAAAAGCAGGGCAGCCCTCTGCTGGAAAGCACATAGCTGACATATGTGCTTAAAGTGGTAGGCTTTTACACACTTAACAAGGGGGTAGGGGCAGGAGATCTGGTCTAGAGGGTTGAGCCTCCGTTTGCCTGAAGATAACATCCAAAGGTCGCCAGTTCGAGGCCACCAACACCGTGAATGGCAAGACCTTGAAGCAGCTGACAAGCCGAGCTGAGTTATTCCACCTGCTCTTTGGCCGCCCTACAAGTGAGAGATGAAGGAGCTGCTTGTCAGCCTGCATGGGAG
This sequence comes from Tiliqua scincoides, assembly GCF_035046505.1. Lineage (NCBI taxonomy): Eukaryota > Metazoa > Chordata > Lepidosauria > Squamata > Scincidae > Tiliqua > Tiliqua scincoides. The sequence goes on from NC_089823.1 coordinate 174,109,157, forward strand.
GAATCTGGAGGCCAGAAAGTGATAACAGACCACAAAAGATCTATCTGAAATGTTGTGTGGTTCTTGAAAGGTAGAACCTTTCTTTCAATTGTAAAAATCCCTATGGGGATTTAGAACAGCTGCCTTGAATTAAAGTCTGAGGAGAAATCTGATGACCAAGAAAGGCAGTATATAAATACCATTATTATTATTATTATTATTATTATTATTATTATTATTATTATTTCAGTTGAAATCTGGGATTTACTTCTGAGAAAACAAGGGACCAGCTGTATATTGCTCTTTGCATCCTAGCTTTAGTCTCTATCAATCATCTGAATCCACAATGATTCAGAACAGGAGTGTCCAAATATTTTGGCAGGAGGGTCACATCATCTGACACTCTGACACTGTGTTAAGGATCAGGAAAAAAGGAATTAATTTACATTTAACATTTGAATAAATTTACATAAATGAATATATTTGAGATGGAACTTATATGAATGAAAGAATGTCATGCAGTAGCTCAAGGCCTATGCAAGGCCAGTTTTTCCTTTGCTGCCACTGCTGCATCACAGACGTGAAACAGCAAGTAGTGGAGGGAGCCCTTGTCCCACAGCTCAGGTGAGAGATCGAATAGTCATCCTCATGCTGAGAGCAGTTGCGTCAGGCCAGCACGGGCTCCAGCAAGTCTCCAGAGGGCCAGAGGCTCACTGGAGACTGGAGGCTCCCCACAGGCCAGATTAGAAGCCCCTGAGGGTCGCAAGTGGACTCCAGGCAGGGTTTGGGCACCCCTGATTTAGAACATAAATCATAATTTCAGTGGATTGTACTCTCTTGTAAATATTCTTGAAGCTACAGCTTAAAGTTGAAGAGCAGATTTTGTATAATGGTGCAAATAAAGTGCACCTGTCCCTTCCTTATGTCTTTAGTCCTCTCTCATTACATTCTATTCCCCCCATAGCTTCATGGTGTCCACTAAATACTTATTACCACATTCTGTCAACAAATCTGATGCTGACTGTGCTCATTCAAATAAGCCCTGGGGGGAAAAGCATGGTAAAAATAATGTAGATATAAAATGAGAATTAGATTGGCTAGCTGGGATACAATCATCATTGCAGGTTTGGCTTGGTTAGATAGGATTGGGCTGAGTCCTTGGCCAGATCTGCTAAGACAACAATTAAGGATATTATATCAAGAGGCAGTGCAAGATAGGCTCATGTCCAATACTGATAGCAGCCCAATCTTACATATATCTGTGCAGAAGCAAAACCCATTGAGTTAAGTGGGGCTTACTCCCAGTTAAGTGTTCAGCCTAGGTAAAAGTGCAAGACTCAGGCTGCAATCCTATCCACGCTTTCCTGAGAGTAAGTTCCATTGATTATAATGGGACTTATTTCTGAGTAGACAGGCATAGGATTGGGCTCTCAGACAAAATGGGAAGCAAGTTTCAGGCACTTGTCAGAAAGGTTCTTGACTGTATTTGGTTTAGGTTTGCTTATTTTACCGTTTTTTTCAACGTTCCACAGCTGTTGAGTGGAAAAGTAAATGTCACCGGGTTGAATGAAACAGGTTTGCAAGTTGGGTCATTGAGTGCTAAGTCATTTTCATCATAGCCGAGTGCATCCAAATACGATTTGCTGAGAATCACCGACATCGTGTCTGAAGAACAACTCAAGGATGCTGATATTTAAAAAAAAGCACACACAAATAACAAACATGCAGATAATACAACATCCATATGTGGTAGTATTCTATTCTTTTTGAGTTACATGTATGTCTATTATTTTTGTATGTAGTATGTCTATTCTTTTTGAGTTACAGTACTGCCTCCTCTTTAAGATACAACAAAATAATAGCTAAGATTTCAATGCAGTGTCAAAGCTGGTTGATTGACCAAAGATAAGCAAATGCTTTTCTTGGTCATCTGTGAAATAGAAAAAAGAGGGGTAAAGGAGAAATAACCTAGATACATACAATTAAATCAAGACTGGTGTGCTTCAGGTATTCAGTATATTAAAAGTATGTCATTCACATCTCTAATAAGCAAATAAGCAAACTCCTGAAAAGTTCCAACATTATAAACTTATTTCTCCATGGCTTTGTTGTTCCGATATGCAGTGCAGAAAATGCTTTGTAATCACAGGATTTATTTCAAAATTTTGAACAACTTGCTCTGTTGCACAATTGTTTGTTCTTGATTTGGCCATCATACTTTAAATATATTGATTAAGATTATAGTCTATACTCAGTTTTGTTCCAAGTTCTTAGGTTATTTGCCCTCCACCATTCCTTTTTTGAGAAATACTGTGCCTCTTTTTGTGCCTTTGTGCTGTGCAGACTGTCCAGCTGTGCCTTTGCTCAGCTCAGTTTTGGAGTAGTCATGTCTCTCATTGAAGCCCTCCATGTTTTCTTCACTGCAGCCCTCCCGCTCTAATGTCAACAGTTTCCTGATCCTCAGGAGTGACTTTTCAGGAAGCTGCAGTGGTGAGGAGGAAGTGGGGAAAATGGCTTGCACTGGCACCATTGCACCAGCGCTACATTGGATGCTACCTTCTGGATTGGATAAGGCAGAATCATGTGCTTGGAATTTGCCTTATTTCAGACCCACTACTGCCCCCATTTGAGCTTCCATTGGATCTGCATGTAAAGGATTCTCCTTACTCTCCTATATAGGGAATTGTGTTATAAGGCCTCTTCTATATAGGGCATTATATAATTTTTATGTGTTTGGCCTTTGGCAATTCAGTAGTTGTTCACATCCGAATTCACAGATTGCTTAAACATTTGTATCCTTGCACAATGAATCAGGTAATAAAGGAAATACCATTTATGCTCCTCATCAAAACTGCAGATTGAAATAGGGATAGTGGTTTTCTTCAAGAATGACTACATTTTTGGCTTATCAATTGTAGTAGTTAATTGAGTCAGATCTACTACAACAGTCCTAAGCCACAATCTTGCAAAACTATGTGCATGCATGGGAGAGAACAGCCTGTACAGCAGGTGATCTGTGAACTTTTTACTAAGGCTGCTCATGCACCTAGACAGACAAGCCACTTTTCATGTAAACAAGCAGCTGGCTTGTTCAGATGTGACACTGGCTGCAAAAAGAATAACCACCTCTGGCTATGCATGGCATTTCCATGCTTGTGCACATCACTTTGCAGACTTAAACTTCTGGATAGTGTGAGGAAGACATCTGGCCAGATTCCCTATATGTTTCTCGGTCCAGCTGGATTCCTTTCCGGTCTGGCCTCTCTCTGGCCCTTTGCCTCCCACGCTCCACTTGATGGCAACTCCTCTCTGCCACCGAGGGTCAGCTCATCAGTATATCAGTGTGTCGTCAGTTCTCAGGTACTTCCAGTTGTTTACTATACTGTACAACTGCATAGCTGAAAACACTGCCATCTTTTCTGTGCATTAGTCATCTGCCTTTCCACATACAGATATACACTACTGAAGAAATGACACCAGCGAATTTAGACTTACTGTTAGGTTCTGGTACTGGTATTGGTACACTTGTATAACGAGCAGAAAAGCCCCGGTATGAATTGGCATAGTCTGTAGATAGCACAACTGTCATCATATTGGAAGAAGACTGAAATGTTGGGGCAGTGCGTCCACACACTTGTTGGATTAAACCGGAGTCAGTTGTTGCACCATCATAGATGGCAAGAAAATCAAACCTGCATTTGTCATCTAACTCTAGACTGCAGATGGAGAGAAAAGAATCATTTCAGATTATTATTTTTAAATGGGCAAGACTCTGCAAAACTAAGTATTTTGGCCAGCATCAAATGAGCTGCTTATGCAACGGGCTTCTGCTAGCCCAGCTGAATATGTGATTTCCTTTTCTTTGAGCAGATGAACCTCTTCCATGTCACAAACTGCTTTTGCAAGTACTGTACTGGCACTTGCAAATTTGCTATTTGATAAAATCAAGTCTGATAAAATCAAGTCCTTGGGCTGGGCTCACAAAACTCATTTTATGTATCTTTGGATCCTGGCCACTATATTGGCAATAGCTCATTAATCAAAGAGATAGTAAACCTCTGCAGAAACTTATGCAGGGACATGCAGTTGGTGGGGAGGCAGGTGTGGCAGAGCTTCCCCACTGGGGCCTTCGCAATGCGCCACCACCATGTGAGGCGCCCAGAGCATGTGAGTAGAGCGCAGAGCCTGTGGGTTGTGGGTGCCTGGGCACCTGGGCAGTGGTGCTTTTCGAAGGACTCTGGTAGGCAGGTTCTTCCTCACCTGTCTCCCCACCCGCTGCATGTCCTAGCTACTATGTCTATGATAAACACATGCTCCCATTTAGTTAGACAAATGTCATATTTTTAGATCCAGAAATCTAGGGGTGCAATCCAGTCACGTCAACATTTTTTTGATTTCAATGAGAGGATGTTAAGCACGTACCAGGTACTTGGGACAAAACACAGGAACTGACCATCAACTCCATGCCCTGTTTGCTTGTGAGTGACTAATACCTTGCCTGGTCACTGCTGGATGATACAACAAACCATAGCTTATGCAAGTCACATAGAGCTGGACTCTTTGTACTGTTTGCTTTCAAAAAGACCACGCCATGCCTTCCACTCCCAGCATTTCGCAGCATGATGGTTAAAATTCTAGTTTATATTGATTCATCTGTTGTGTTCTGACATTTTTAAAAAATATAACAGTAAATAATACACTGATATTCCTTATTTATCTTCCTTGATGGAGATGTTGGGGGAAGGAAAGAAGGAATCAAATGTCTTATATTGCTCAGTTTTTGTGTAATGTGTTGCAGACACAGCTGGAGATGCTGGCTGATGTTGCCTTGGTTCCACTGCTGCCCCCTCTACTGTGGTGTGCTGAAAAGAAGAAAAAGCCCCTTACCATGGTCCATTATGCTGTTTTCACAAACTCAGGAATACAAGACTTCCAGTTTTATTTAAAGGGACCGCATGGACAAAGGCGCTCCTTCATCCACACAATCTCTGGAAATAAAAGTCTCACACTTCCGGGTTTGCAAAAACTGCATGATGGAGCACAGTAAGGAAACCAATGACCTGCTGTGGGCTGAAGGGAGATGGCAGCAGACTCAGAATGAAGGGCAACCTGAATCTGCCACCCCCTCACCACACCATCTGCTGCTGATCCAGGCCACATCAGGTCGCCTCATGGTTAGGCCTGCTATGCAGGATAGAGAAGGGAAAGAGTGACAGTCCACGGTTTTATGCTTGCATTGTATATTGCTCAGAGTTTGTAGGATGACTTTTATACAAAGTAATCATCATCATCATCATCTGTTACTAATAAAATATAAAGGTTTTGTCCCTGACTATTACAATTATACAAGACCCAATCCACACTTACCTGGGAATAAGTCCCATTGACAATAAAGGGGTTTAATTCTGAGTAGACATGCATAGGATTGGGCTCACGCTCGCTAAAGTAACTTGAAGTAAAGAACAACGTACTTACAAAATTTCACTGAAGGTTAAATTGATCTTGGAATTTGCTCCCGTCTGTATGTGCCAGATGCAATATAAGAATTCAGGGTGAAAACTGGGATAGTTGGGACTGGTGAATGATCCATTTGGGCCAGTAAGGTAACCCCCACAGTTTTGAGGGTTAGCTTTAAAATAAAAAGAATTTGTTGTACATTTTAAATAGAAATCTCAAAGAACAGAAACAGTAACAGCAATCAACAGGTTTCTTAAATGTTCACTTGTTCCTTCCCCTCCATCTTGCAAGAAATCCAGCCAGCTGGGAAGCCTCATCTACCTTCAGAGTTCAGTTTCATAAATAAAAATCTGCAACTTCTGCAGCGGATGTGACAAGACATTCTTTAGGAAGGTTAAGACATGATAGATTATCATTAACAGTCTTCCAGCTTGCAACTATCTGCTGTGCATTTGCTTGACTTTCCTATGTCACACGCGCAACATTCTCTCTGGCAGTAAAGTTGAGATTGTAACATACATTGTTAAACTTGGCTCCACTTTCTTAAGTGTCCCATAGACATACCATCATCAACCACTGTAAGCTTGTAATACTTGGAGTTCATGTGACATGTCTATAAAACTAAAATACAGCTTAGAAGTACAAATTTCAGAGAGGAAACTGAGATTTTTTTATTTTTTTTTAGTGACCACTTATTGGTTCTTGTGGCACCATAAAGCAGTCTTTGAGTGTGAAAGATACTGGTAAGGCAGTTAGGCAGGATGTTCTAGCTAAATTCCAGTTTGATAGGTCAAGCTCCTGTAAGGGGATGAAAAATGATGTTGTGAAAATTCAAGACCCCTATAGTTGTTCAAATATTACTAATTCATCAAGTTGCAAATATATTTTAAAACTCCAGAGCTTTAAAAAACAAAAACTAAGTAGGAGAGGTTCTGATGAGCTTTCAAGTAATCTCCATTGGTTCCCAAAACTGTCACTTTTTTCTGAAGGTTATTTGTTTCATGGTGATTTACCTGACTCTGGGACAATGAAGTAATAAAATGCAAAGACCTCACGGGTAAAATCTGTGGAGTCTGTTGATAAACGGAATGTTAAGGTGTTAGAGGATGAGTGAAATACTGGAACAGAGTCATGGGTGTTGCATATGCGCCCCAGGAGAGGTGCATTAGAAGAAGGACCATCATATACTTCAATATTTTCTTGGTCACATGTAGACGTAGGATTAAACCTAGGAAGAAAAAGACCACATTCTTATCTTATTAGCAATTATAGCAAAGGCTCCAACTAGCATTGATAAAGTTATGTGTCAGTTCAAATTATCAAAAACACAAACTAACATCCTAGAGCATAGGTTCTCAAACTTTTTATTACTACTGCTCTTGAAAAACTATATATATATAGTTTCCCAGACACACTCCTCCCCGTTCTCCCCCTGCCAAATTACAGCCAGGTCTGACCCACACTTTGAGACCTTTGGAATAAGACAATTGTTCTAGTTCAGGATTGCCTACTCTTACAGGTCTCAGCTTGGTGGGGTTTCAGACAAATGTCTTTCTCAGCACTATTCAGAAATTCCAGAGATTGAACCTAGTTCAATCACTAGTTTTTAAGCCCTTAGAAAGACTTCTAGTTCTTAAGCCCTCAGAAGGCCTTCTAAGGGCATCAAAATATCACTTCCGGATTCCTCCATGAAACCAAAAGTGCTGTTTTTTACCCTCCGACGGCTTTACAAGGTATTGGAGGGTCGGGAAGGCAGTGTGCTGCATTCCCAGCCTTCAGAGCACCTCTGGGTGAAAGGTCCTAGGGAGAGGCCCTCAGATTGGCACCCTGGCCAACTGAGTACCATGGGGGTGCCACAGGTGGTGGATAGTGCCACAGTGCTGTAGCCCCAAGCTGGCATCCAGGGCAATTTCCCCCTTACCGTCCTCAGATACACCACAGGGTCTCCTCTGTAAGGGAATATGTAGGATTGGGCTGTTATAGCTCAATCCTAACTACTTCCTCATGCAGAACCAGCGCAGGCTTTGCTGCATCCCGTGGGGGATTTTGGACTTCTGGAAGTCTCCTTAGGGTAAGGGACATTTCCCCCTTACCTTGGGGTAAGCCCCAGTATCCACAATGGATCAACTCAGATTTCAATGAGTGATATTGCTGGCACAAGTCTGAGTTGATCCATGCAGGCAGATCAGGCCTGTGAAGGGAGTTAGGATTCAGTGTGCACAAGTGCCACCGATCCTGCCCCCCCCGGCCAGATTCACCCATCCCCACTCCATCTCCTTCTTGTTCCTTCCCCGCCCCTGTATTAGACTAACCTGGTCTGATGGGGTATCCTGGCGGCCGCCAGCACACATGGGAATGCTCCAGCCATCCCACCAGCACATGAGCTAATAACTCTGTTGCAAAGCACTTTATGGCACTTCTGCCACAGTGCGTGCTGGCAGAACTGTCATCTCATCTTTCCTTGAGACTTTATCACAAATATTGGCTTTATTATTTTTCTGCTCTGCTGTCCGCAACCATTTAATAACTACTTACTGGAAATAAGAGAAGATGAGCCGAATTGTTTGATTCACGGTTCTCTCTATTTGCCAGGTGCAGTTTTGATTTGCATTGACTGTAATTGGCAGGGCTTGATAGGCGTTTGTCAATATTTTACCACAGTTAGTGTCCTCTATTTTTAGAAAATTAACAGACGTTTGATTAATCTTGGTGCGACTTTATGGAAAAGTTTGACATGAAACATCTAGAGATCAACCATTAGTAATGGTACAGGTAGATCTCACAAAACAACCATTGAATTATTTTATTACACAAATGATAATATGGCTACAAGATAGCAGTGCTTGTATTCTTGCAACCTCCAGCTGTAGAAAAAAAAAATCATTATTTGAGACTTTCTTGCTTAACTCTCCAAACTAACTTGCCTTAAAGATTTAGTGAAACACAAGACCAAGTGAAACATATGACCAAGTCAGAAAATGTATCATTATATTTTAGCTGCCCCAAAGAAAATACACTTAGCCCACACCTTAAGCAAGGGTTACATTCAGCACATAAAATCAAAATCACATATAATCAAAACTCCTTTAAAACCAAAAAATGTATACGGTTTCTTTAAGAAGGAAAAGCACAGTACAAGAGATCTATGGGAACTAAGGGGACAGCAGCTTCATCTTTCCCTTTCATGCTCACCCTAGGACATAAACAGAATAAATGGAAAGGTGGGTGGAGACATCTGTACTATTTAAACTGCTGTTTTTCTCCATCTTTTTTGGAGGAGGCCGAGTATGTCTACTTAAATCCATGCTGATCTATTATATATAAGGTGTGGGCTGACTGTGGTAGGTTTTCATATGCATGAGATCTAAACATGCATTCTTAATGCATTTTAAATACTCCTTTTATAGCATCTTAGGGTACAATTCAATCACAGTTAAGTACTTGTAGGTTCCACTGATTTCACTGGGAGAGTTCATCATATTCCTTGCTATTTTCCAGTGAAATCAATGGGACTTGAAATTACTCCCCCAGAAGACTTACAGCCCAATCCTACCAAAACCCCTGCATGGCACCTATTGAAACCCCTGCAGTAGCGCCAGCGCAGCATGTGCTGCATCCTGCAGGAGAGTTTTAGCTGCTGGAGAACTCCTCAGGATAAGGGGAGTGCCTTTCTCCCGGGGTAAGCTCCAGCAGCCACTATGGATCAACTTGGACCTGCATTGGCAATATTGCTGGTGCAAGTCCATGTTGACTCATGCAGGCAGATCAGACCCAGGAAGGGGTTTGGATTCACCCCCTTCACCCCAATGCCAGGCTGAACTGTTCCAGCAGGCCTCCCAGTATCTGCCAGCATGTGTGGAAAGGCTCTGGCCAGCAGCTTGCTCTGCTGCAAAAGCACTTTAAGGCTGCTTTGTGGCAGCTTGCACCAGCAGAATGCACATTCCACCAATGCTGGTTTTGGATAGGATTGTGACATCAGTCTCTTTAGATCTTAAGTGCTACTTTTTTTTCTCCTGGAAGACACGTTCATGTGCAGTGAAATCCTGTACTATACATGTGTTCTCAGAAGTAAACCCTACTGTCCTCAATGGGGCTTGTAGGTAAGTGTATACAGTACAATGCATCCAGAATTAATTAAATTGTTGCTTCTTAGCAAAATCTGAAGACTGCTGTACCCAGACGTGCATATTTAGCTGTGATATCATATATCTTATATGTTTATACTTACAAACTATAAAAAAAACCTACCCACACTACAACTTCAAACTTGTATTAATAGAAAACGAAAGAAAACAATTTGAATCAAACAACTCAGTTTTTGCAGCCGTGTTCTCCTAAACTTGTTTACTCAGAAGTAAACTCCATTTATGAAAATAAAACTAACTTCCTGGTAAGGGTGCTCAGGACCACAGCTTTAGAGTTTTGAATTTCTGACATGCAATTTAAACCCAAGTCCAGAGAAAATGAGTCATGCCTCAGTCCTACTTAAGTCCTTAAGTCCTAAGACTTAAAAGAGTTTTGATGCCCCATTGACTTCACTTGCTCTGACCTGTCCTATTGCTTTCATTTTATTTGCTAGACTTCAGCCAGGGATTTGCAATATCATTTCTTCTGAAAATGCACAGGTGAAAGGGATATATACTATAGAATTAAACTACAAAAACATACATGATTTAAGAACAATTGCTTATTAACACATGTTTCTAAACTTTTAATTCTTCATACCTTGGAGTTCTATCAGGTTATTGTCAGGCAAACCAAGAGTCAAACCAAGAAAAAGTATCAGAAGAATGCATTGTTGAAATGCTGTCATTTTGGAGAAGGTAGCGAGCTAGAATTTCTGGCGCTTTATAGCTGCAGTCACTTCTTATATATATTTAACCCAGTCCACAGAGCCACATAGCAGCGCATGTAATCTTTGCAGATTTTTCCGGTGCCTTGAAACCTCAATGGAAGATACAGCTGAGAAAGTCACAGGTGTTGCACACTGTGCTAAATGAGCAGTCCACTCACTGAAAACCCCCAAATGCAAAGCTTTAGAAATGCTTGCCTTGGCAGATCCAGGTCTACACACCTTGAATTTCATAGCTGGACAAATGAACAAACCCATCAAGATCAAACACTGATGCACAAATAGTCTGGAACCAGGGTAGCAAAAGGACCACCTTTTCCTTTATGAATGCCTATCTGCTGAGATCATCATCTGTTGATCTGTTGGGAGCTTCCTGTTTGTAATGGAGCCCATGTGCTCATAAGAGATACTTGAAATCAGGGGTGGCTTCAGAGGTTGGCCAGTGTGGCACTGACACCGACTAGTATGATGCAATTGACTTTTATTCCTTACCCTCCCATCAGTTATAAGAGAAAGAGATATTATTGATCATTATCTTATACATTGCATTTGCAAACTACTAAGCTCTGTATGTAAGGTGAAATAACAAGGGCTTCCCTCCCCACAGGCTTCAAAAAGGGCAATACAATTTAAGGGTGTGGAGGGATGCAAAACGGTTTCTGTGTGACAGCACTTCATTTAGGAGGTATATTATTTGTTGACCCTTTGCCCCATGACATGTGCCACCTCCATTTTGTGAAGAGTTTCCATAGTACCATGTATGTTCTATAGCTGCTGACACTAGCAAGGCATCCCTCCGTGGGGCCTGGTCATCACCAGTGGCACTAGGTGATTACCAGGCCCCACAGTGGCAGCATCTGCCCCCTATCCTTATTACACAAAAGCTGTTTCTGATTGTTCACCCCCCACACTGGTGGGGGGGGGCAGTAAAACAAGGAACATGTAAGCATAACAAAAATGAGGGTGGGCATTTGATAAAAAATAGCAAAGAGTGTAAAATCTGACTTTACAAATACAGGTCCAGCCTTGTTATACACTGATTTTTTATACACGGATTTGACTCAACATGAATGGCCACTGCAAATGAGAAGGAATGTGCTGATCCCTGGAGAAGGGGAAAAATACATCTCTTTAAAATCAGTTTAAAAAACTGAACAGTCCTTTAATGTGTGTGTGAGAGAGAGGCGGGGGCAGCTGGCTGACAATCCATCAATCCTTCTCTTTCCAGGCGACCCCCTCCCTTCTCCCTGAGCAGTGAAAGAAAGGCAGTCACTTTGCATTGGTGAAGGGAAGGGCTGAGTGAAGGGCTAAGCGCTTGGAGGAGGACTGATTGATGGATTGTCTTCTTAATGACTCTTATCTTACATTACAAAGGTCAGCAAGGCTGTTTTTCAATCACCGGAGTAAAGAAACTTTGTTTTTTAAATTGATTTGCTATAGTGCATTTTTTGCCATCCAAGTGAGTGCTTGGAACAGCGAGCGAATAAAGAGACTCAACCTGTATACACAAAAGTTGAGCAAAATCAAGGAGAAGCAAATTCAGTTAACACATTTAAAAGTAACTTCTTATTACTGGGTAGTCTGGCAAAACCCTACAGCAGGGGTATCAATGAATGATTACTTTACCAATTTTTTCTCACTTCTCTTTGGGACAGGAAATATGACACTTTTTCTTCTTTTGTTTATTCTCTTCTTAGCACCATTAGCCATAGCTATCTGTGCAAATCTAAATATCAAAGGAATTAAGGTTGGCTTTCAGTCTCAAAAAAGATCAATATACTATATTCAGATGACAGCATTCCATTTCTTTCTCAGTCTCACCTACCTGTGACTAGAATTTTAAATCTTTTGAAATATTATGACATGTTATCAGGCTACAAGATTAATTTGGGGGGAAAAATGAGTGGTTTATTAATGATCCTAGGAAGTGAGGTGCTGGACGTATGGGGAGTTAATGTGCATATTTTATTCAAATATTTTGAAGATGTGAAATAATTCAGAAATAGGCCCAGTGCTGGTAATCTAGATTTATGAATGGATGATTTTGAAGTGATCTCTAATCCAATCTCTTCAAGCAGCTAAAATGTCAATTGCTAGCAACTGGAAAAAGTCTCTTTCACTGCCATTTTCAGCATGTTTGATATGACATGGGATATTGCAGCCAAGTCTAAGATCACACACTACATTTAAATTCAGAAAGATAAGTTTGTATATAGAATAAATTCATATGGAGACGGTCTGTGTTTGCTCTGTTCTGGAATGCTAAATGTCAAAATAACATTTTCCCAATGTACCTTTTCCTCAAATGTAATGTTTTTAAATGATGGACATTTTATGTATATTGCCTTCCTCGATAATTCCATGTTTTTCTTTCTAGCATTTTTATTTAGATTCATGTTTTTAAAAAGTAGAGAGGGGTCATGATGGGTAAGTGCTTCAATGAATTAAAAAAAACAAAAACATAGGGGGAAAGCATGACAGCAAATCATTACAAATTGTTCCATCAGTGAACTTGCCAGAGTCACAGATGTGAAATTACTCAAGCTTGTAGTGAGTGAATGTTTGACGCAAAGGAGCGGTATGACGTGAGGTTTTCTGATAAGAATGTCACACGCAGCTGTATAAACATGGGCAGTGCCCTGGGAAAACTGGCATTCAACTCATCTCCCCTAGCAGTCTGAATTCATTCCATTAATCTATTAAGGCCCAAATCCTAACCAATTTTCCAGCACTGACATAGCTGTGCCAATGTATGCTGCATCCTACAGTTAGGTGGCAGTCACAGAGGCCTCCTCAAAATAAGGGATTATTTGTTCCCTTACCTCAGAGCTGTATTGCCCTTACCTCGCTGCTGGAAAATTGGTTAGGATTGTGCCCTAACAATTATAAAATTGTAACTGTTTAACATGGAGCTGTTTAGAATGCATCTAACAGTGTACTAAGCACTCAACTGCTTGAATATAGTTTCTCAATGTGACATAAGAACATAAGAACAGCCCCACTGGATCAGGCCATAGGCCCATCTAGTCCAGCTTCCTGTATCTCACAGCGGCCCACCAAATGCCCCAGGGAGCACACCAGATAACAAGAGACCTCATCCTGGTGCCCTCCCCTACATCTGGCATTCTGACTTAACCCATTTCTAAAATCAGGAGGTTGCGCATACACATCATGGCTTGTACCCCATAATGGATTTTTCCTCCAGAAACTCGTCCAATCCCCTTTTAAAGTCGTCTAGGCTAGACGCCAGCACCACATCCTGTGGCAAGGAGTTCCACAGATCGACCACACGCTGAGTAAAGAAATATTTTCTTTTGTCTGTCCTAACCCGCCCAACACTCAATTTTAGTGGATGTCCCCTGGTTCTGGTATTATGTGAGAGTGTAAAGAGCATCTCCCTATCCACTCTGTCCATTCCCTGCATAATTTTGTATGTCTCAATCATGTCCCCCCTCAGGCGCCTCTTTTCTAGGCTGAAGAGGCCCAAACGCCGTAGCCTTTCCTCATAAGGAAGGTGCCCCAGCCCCGTAATCATCTTAGTCGCTCTCTTTTGCACCTTTTCCATTTCCACTATGTCTTTTTTGAGATGCGGCGACCAGAACTGGACACAGTACTCCAGGTGTGGCCTTACCATAGATTTGTACAACGGCATTATAATACTAGCCGTTTTGTTCTCAATACCCTTCCTAATGATCCCAAGCATAGAATTGGCCTTCTTCACTGCCGCCGCACATTGGATTGACACTTTCATCGACCAGTCCACCACCACCCCAAGATCTCTCTCCTGATCTGTCACAGACAGCTCAGAACCCATCAGCCTATATCTAAAGTTTTGATTTTTTGCTCCAATGTGCATGACTTTACACTTACTGACATTGAAGCGCATCTGCCATTTTGCTGCCCATTCTGCCAGTCTGGAGAGATCCTTCTGGAGCTCCTCACAATCACTTCTGGTCTTTACCACATGGAAAAGTTTGGTGTCGTCTGCAAACTTAGCCACTTCACTGCTCAACCCTGTCTCCAGGTCATTTATGAAGAGGTTGAAAAGCACCGGTCCCAGGACAGATCCTTGGAGCACACCGCTTTTCACCTCTCTCCATTGTGAAAATTGCCCATTGACACCCACTCTCTGCTTCCTGGCCTCCAACCAGTTCTCAATCCACGAGAGGACCTGTCCTCTAATTCCCTGATTGTGGAGTTTTTTCAGTAGCCTTTGGTGAGGGACCGTGTCAAACGCCTTCTGAAAGTCCAGATATATAATGTCCACGGGTTCTCCCGCATCCACATGCCTGTTGACCTTGGCATAAGAACATAATGATGTGAAACTATACGCAGGGTTGTGTAAAATTTATGCTTCTGTGACGGCCCTACAGGAAGGCAGAATTCAGTAGGGAGTAGAACGTCAATTACCAGTTAAAAACAAAAGAAAGAAATATTTTACATGAAATTTAGTAAGAGTTTCTGGTTACTTTTCCTTTAATAAAATGTCCAATAAGAATCTTAAACAGACATAGAAAGGCAAGAGATTTTGGCTGCAGCACAAAAAAAATGTTCGCCCCTAAATTTCCATCTTAACAATACCTTTGGTCTACAACCAAAATACCTGTCCTTCTTAGAGTGCCCCTTTGAAAGGAGGGCTTTTACATTAGCCCGATGCAACCTGTTACCTTCTAATGACCTACTTGGTAGGTTTAGAACAATTTTGCAATTGTGGCCTCAGAGAGGTAGACTCTCTTCCACACATTGTTCTGCATTGTGCTTTTAATCAGGTGCTCAGAAACCAGTATCTCCCCTCATTGTCAGGTCAATGACAAAAAAGGTCTCTCTGAGATCACCTCTTTACAACTTTTGCTGGCAGGTGAATTTGAATTTGTGACCCTTCCAGTTGCTAAATTTCTACATTTGAGCAACTTGAAGCAGGCTAAGTTGCTGGTTTTAAGCAACTTGGAGTAACTGTGTAAGCAAACTGGTGTGTTTTAACCCTTATTTCTTATCTCTCTTTTAATATATACCTTCATACATGACTGTTTGGAGACATTAGTGTAAAACTATATGCCTAATAAAGGTATGCTGTATGTTGTATGTTGTAAGAATCTTAAAGTACATCATTTGGGCAGCCTAATCCTATGTAACTCCCCATGCAGTGGTGCAGCTGTACCAACGGGGAACAAGCATTGTATTACTTGTATTACTTGGGGGAGTTTCAGGCCCTGGGGTATTTCTTCCAGTTTCTTCCAGTTAAGGAAACTGTTTTCTTTTCAGGCATCTTTTTGTGGTTATGGAGGATGATCTATACAGGACTGATGTTCTGATGCGTCCACAAAAGATGAAGAACTTCTGTGATTCTATGAACATTTTTTCTCCAAATGGCCTCATAATGTGTAAATTTACAAATGAAACCAGAAGTCTTTTTGTTGGGAATACTCAATGACTCAATTCAGAAAGATCTTGAAATTATACTTTTATATATGACAACTACTGCCAGAATATTGTTTGGTAAGTACTGAAAGCTTTCTGAGATACCTTCAATTGGAGAATGGTGGGTAAAAATATTGGACTTTGCTGAAATGGACAAACTTATGACTTTTCTTAAAAAGAAGTCAGTAAAGACGTTTATGGACAATTGGAAACCATTCATGGACTTCCTGCATTCAAAGGGAAAAATGGGTCAAATGAATTAAGGATTCAATGAGTAGATAATGGATATATAGATAATTTTTTCTTGCTTTGTTCTTGAAAATGCATTTAGAATAATTAATAGACTGTTTAAGATACTATACTAGTATATTATATGATTACGTCGAGTAACCAAAAAATGTAAATTTAAAACTCCACATTTGCCACACAACTTTCAATATCTGTTCTTATTCTTATTTTTTTAATTTCTAATGTTTTGAGTTTGTATTTGTTAATTTTTGGCATCTTAAAATAAAATTACCGCAGACACCCGGCCACAAGTTGACCCCACAGATAAGTCGAGGGCAGGTTTTGAGCCAACAATCATGGAATTTTCTATGACACTCGGATAAGTCGGGGGTTAAACTTAGGGGGGTGTCTGACTATAGTTTTGTCTGATTTTACCTGAGACCAGATCCTGAAAAATAACCTACTGCTAATTGTTACCTAAGAACTGTAGTCTGTAATTTATTAAAAACATAGTAAAAGATCATAAGATAAATTTTTATTCTTTTTAAATTCTGCTCTTCACCACCTTTTTGTAAGCACTATCAGAGTAAGTGCACTGTAAACAACATAACAGTAAAACACTGGTTCCCAACCTGGTATTCATGTACTCCCAGGGACGCTCAACAGGACCTTTAGGTGTACTTGAAAAAGAATGGAATAATGGCAGAAAAAGGCAGATCGTGCTCCAGAATGCCTTGCAAGGACCAGCAAGGCAGGAAGGGAGGTAGCTAGTTGGCTGTGAAAGCCCCACCAATAGCTAGTTTTTGGTCATCAATTCATCTATGAACCAGTGATTGAAAACCAGCACAGAAAAAAAGCTGAAACATAATATGGAAAGTGATCAATCACCCAGAATTTCTCAGCACACTTCTGGTGCAAAACAATGCAAAGGCAGAGTTTTCTGTTCTTCAAACAGATGAAAAGAGAAAGTATGTGATGAATACATGAAGTCTGGGCTTTCATATAGAGGAGATGAGGGTTTGTATTATTAGTTACAAACATTTTGCTAATATGAAGGGTACAATTGATGGAAATGGGCTGCCAAGGGATATGCAAGTGAAAAAGGTTGGGAACCACTGCAGGAGAACCATGAATCAAATCCACCTTTAAGGTGCCTGGTGTGTTAAGCCAGAAGCTCTACATACAACATACAACCCATAACACATAACTTAGAGTGTACAATTCAATTCACAGCAGAGAGATGCAGCTGTAAGGCACGTGACTTTGGACCCCAGACTGTAACCCACATGTAAAGGCCACTGGATAGCCCAATATAAAGCATAGCAACACATAAGATGGAAAAAGAGGCTGCTTAGTGGACTTTGATAAGAGAGCAAAATTGCAGTCTGACTGAAGCTGGGGCTTGGGGCCTCATACAGGTTGTTTACCCTTTGAAATATAGCAGAGATAACAAGAAGTGCCAGTGCCAGGCCATGAGCTCTCACACCTTGGCAAATGTATGTTATGAACCTTAATGCTTTTAGAGTAAAAGCACATATGTGTAATACGGAGACCAAGTGATCCCTTGATGCCAAACTATACCCAAGGTAAAAGGGTCACAATAGCTATATAGAATTAAGCCATAGAAATAAAATTGCTTGGTTTTAGTAAAACATTTGAGACTCTTCAAGACCAAAAGGAACCTTGGCTTTGTAAACTGGGCCCCACGGTGTTTACGTTAAGCAACAGGTGTAAAAGATTACAGGAGACTAGGCAACTCTATCAGGCCACTGTATCAGGCTGCACTAACAAGAAGGGCCTGAAGTCCTGCCAAGGAATGTCATAAGTTATGTTGGTCTCCACACCTGTCTTTTGTGTTATACTGCTCTCTGCTAATGATGTTATTCTAAACCTTGCCAAAACAATCGGTATAATTGGGTTGAATGATGACCAGGTTATTGAGTACTGGATAAATGGTATTATAGTGCACCCTGCTGGGATTTAGAAACTTTTGTACTTTTCTAGGTTTTAAGGTGAAACCCCACCTGTATGTAAGTTATAGCCAATCAATTGTTTTTTTCACTTGTTGCCCACCTATTTCCCAACTTTTATGCAAATTGTACCTTATCTGTAACCTATTAGGTGTTTGCCCCATCTCTGATGTACAATTTCAGCCAATGGGATGTCTAGATTTGAGGACAAAGGACGGCAAATTGTATAAATGTCCAAATCTCTATTAGGGAGGGGCCCATGCTTTGAGAAAAGAGTCCCATGGACCCATTGCTTACAATGAAATAAAGAGCCTGCAAACCTTCACTCCTAGTACCGAATCTTCTTGATTGACCTTGCAACAGCTGCATATATTTGCAACCCTTTTTACTCAGAAGTAGACCCACTGCTTTCCATGGGTGTTACTCTTAAGTAATGGTGCATTGAACTGTAGCCTGGGACTTTGCTTCAAATGGAAAGGAGGATCCCATCCTGGTGTTGAAAAAAACAGACCTGCTTTGCAAGCATTTGCAAAACAGAACCAGGTTGCAGCAGAAGGAAGGAGAATAAAAGAATAAAACTGGGCTAGAATTTCCCAGTTGCTGTAGAAACAAATGATCTGGTGCCTGCTTGCTGCTTGAGAAAGAAAGGAAACTTTTCAGAGTTGAAAGGCTCTGCCCTCTGATTGACCTGGAGATAAGGGGGAGTGATAATTGGAGCTTGATTACTTGTCAAAAATTTTACCTACTATAGGTGAGTATCTACAGTATAAGAAAAATTTTTTTAAAAGATGTAGTAAATCTCAATTCTCTTCAAATGGGCACATTCAGAAGGAGACACTAACCATGTGATAGGATGAATGAAAATTCTATTGTGACAATAATGAATATGAGAAATTCGTCTCCATATAATTATATATCCAGGACACAAAGCTTTTCCAGCTCGCTTTATTTTGTTTAGTCACTAAGCCAATGAACCATGATGACGTACAGCAAATGTTTTTACAGATCTTTCATATTGAATCAAAGGCTACAAGATTAAAGAATTGACAAAGCCAGAAAAAAATCAGGTACACCAGCATGTGACAGTGCTAACTTATCTGTGGAATTTTATACACTGATGAAAATTTATTGCTGTAAATTGATCATGGGGAAAGGTGCCATGAACTGATTCTTTAAATCAGCAGTTTCATTGTACTTGGTGTAAGTCTGTAGAAGTTGCTGTGTCCATGTTGTCAGGGTTTATTTCCTTAAGCTACTCAAGTTTAAATGGCCCAAGAACTTGGAAATGTTCCACACCAGAGCTTGCCACTTCTCTCTTACCCCTAGATTGGCAGCCTCTGTAGCATTCAGATGCGTAGTTATTCACATTACACACTACTATTTTGCACTGCAGGTAAACTGCTGAATGGCCACTGAAACACTGGAGGGGTTTAAATTTGAGCTGAGTGACCCAACGGTTTTGTGAAAAAGAACTCACACAGGTCCGATCCCGTATACACCTGAAAGAAAACAGAGAAAATTAGTTCTTTTGTTATGCATTGCACAAGAACAAGTGATCATAGCAGCATTATAGTATCCATCTGTATGACACATCTTTCCATCAGTTTTCTCCTTTACATTTCAATACAATTTAACAAATTGGAAGAGAAAAAGACATGGAGAACTGGAAGTTCCTGAATAGTGCCCTTTTATAAAGGTACAAGGGACTACTTTCTCTTGTTTATATTATTTAGGTCCCAGTTCTAAATCCCCCCCTGCCTTTGCATGGGTGCCAAGGAGATGCATGCTGCGTCCTATGGTGGGGACAGCTGCAGAGCTAGCTTTTGTTCCCTTACCCTGGGGAAAGCCTCCACTTTCCCTATAGGCTTCCTCAGTTCTGTGCCAGCTATCTTGCTTTTGCAGAACCCAAGGAGAGTAAGAGAGAAAGAGAGAGGGAAGGATGTATTTTCCCAGTACAGCCAATAGTACAGCCAATCCTGCCCCTCCTCTCCATTCCGTCCCCATCCAGAAACACCCCATCCCCTCACTGGCCACCCCTACTGCCAATTCACCTGGTGCCACCAGCATCAAGTGTAACAGCATTGCCTGAAACATGCCAGGATGCCAGCACTTCCACCTAAATCCTGATGCCTTTGCTGGTGGAACATATATTCCATAGGCAGATACCTTGAGTTAAGACTGGGCTGTAATATATACTGTTTTTGCTGCCTGCCAAGATCTGTAAGGTGTGGGAGGTTGGTAAACATCTGGATGGCCACAATACATGGATGGGGGACTGTGGTCAACTTGGTGGGTCACAAATTGTGTAGACATATGTTTACTGTTTTTCTATTTCCAGGCTACACATTTTGTTCAGTTCCAAAATAAATTAACTCCCTGCTGAGAAACTATGTAGGCAAGTGGCTAAATTTGCTCTGGAAACTTTAAATGGCCTCTTACCTCCTTGCAACCCCAATGACCATAATACAGATGCAAGGGAGGGCAGCAGGATGCAGGTCTCTTATTATCAGGTGTGCTCCCTGAGGCATTTGGTGGGACGCTGTGAGATACAGGAAGCTGGACTAGATGGGCCTATGGCCTGATCCAGTGTGGCTGTTCTTATGTTCTTACAGAATTAAAATGTGTTTGCAGATTTATGATTCATCCATCAGATTATTGCAGTGGTTCCCAAATTGTGAGCCGTGGCTCTCTGGGGAGCCGTGAAAACCAGCCAAAGGAGCTGCAGCATCATTGCCAAAAACCTGCTGCCCTATACAATGTATAAGATTGTAGCCCTGATGGGGAACCAAGGCCAATGGTCCAGTAGATCAAGAGAGCCACCAGTCAAAAATGTTTGGAAACCACTGGATGATAGCATTCCTGCTTAATTATTGCAAATGCTCTTGACTTAGCCCTCTGTCTCGATGAGACATCGAAATAGTGATTGTGGAGAGCCAAAGTGAAAAGGATGGTGGTGGAGAAGGATGAAAGGACAGCTAGAGTTCCTCTGCCTAAGACAGCAACTGGCACTGACAGTGACTGGCACTGCGTAACACATGGAAACTTCCATTTGAATGATGATTTTTTTCTCCTTACCCGCCCTGTAGTATGGTCTTTACATTATTTCTGAAGTCGTTAGGATTAGGAGAAGCCAGACAAGTGTGTAGGAATAACATCTTGTTTTGATTATAGCTGTGGACGGTGACCCTGATCTCTACATCCTCATCCAGACTTGTAAACGTTGGCAAGTTGTCTACTGAGTGCAAAAAGGAAGATGAGTCAAAGAATTGAAACTGAATCTTGAACCGTCCGTTTTGCAGTTGGGTCTTTTGAGAGCATTCCGACTCCTTTACGTTGTGTGTTAATTCTTCTCTTGTCCTTGAATTCATTAAGCAGGTGAAGTCAAATGTAGGGTTTATTGTTCTTTGGTCCCCAGAGTTGCTAACAGTGTTGAAATAGCTCATAGTCCGGCTGTTCCTCTGCTACAGAATCAGACAAAAGTTAAGTACAGTAATTTTTTTTAAAAAAATAGCAAAAATACCTAAGGCTGCAATCCTCTGCTCATTTACTTCTGAGTAAAAATGGATAGGCTTGCAAGATCCATCAGCATAAGGCCCAGTTAGGATTGGATCGTTAAAGCTCAATCCCATCCCCAAGATATGCCTGTGTAGCACCACATACGCCAGTACAATGACAGCTCCACCAGTGTAGAAGTCCTGCTGCTAACACCATGGGTGCCTGCACAGTGTCGGACAATGCTGTGCTGGCATCACTTGGACACTGCTTGGAGGCTGGAGCAACCCAACTGGTGGAGAGGCCAGAATGGAGAGGAGTGGGGTGCATGATGAAGGAGGGATATGAGAGAGAAGTGGGAGGGAACAGGAGGAGTCAACGTGAAGCAGGGAGGAAGATGGATGGAGTGAGGCTTAGGGCTGAGTCACAATTCTTCCTCATCATATGTGGTGGTGGTGGGGAGAGTGGTGAGACACTCACAGGATGATAAGGAGGAATCCTCCATAACCTCCTGTGACAACTTTGTAAGATACTTCACTGGGAAAGTCATATCCATTGTGACTTGGACATTACACTGGGGGTTGTTCCCCTGCTTCCCTTCTTTCAATGTATATATTTCCATTCATTCAACCTGAGGATATGTACAGTCTTGAGAAGCACTTGGAAATGTAAGGTCAACTACATGTCCTCTGGAACTTTTCCACTCTAGCTGCTTAACAGCCAGTCCTATCCAGCTCAGCGCTTAGGGCTCCAGCAGTGCTGAAATAGCTGCTGCTGGATCCTGTGGGCACTGAGCTAGCGCTGGGAGTCTCCTCGGGGAAAAGGAGTGTTTGCTTCCTTTTCCCAAGTAATGCTGCTGCAGCACCAATGAATCTTCTGGACTTGTGGCTGCCTTTGAGCAGTCACAGAGTTGAGGAGACCCGTGTCAGACTGCCTGGCTGGGGAGGGAGGACAGGATATGGCGGCAGAGGCTGCTGTCCCCTCCGCCCCCCTCCCAGGCCTGATTCTCCCCTCCCCCAGCCCAGTTCCACTCTCAACCCACCCCAAAATGCCTTGTCACCAGGTGCTGGTGGGTCTTACCACTGGCTGCTCTTGCTGCTCTTCCAATGAGGCCCAACACTGATGGCTGCCAGCTGGTCTCCTCTTCCTCCTCTTCCTGGCAACCCCTCCTTGCCAGGTGCCACAGATGTGCCTTATGCCACCTTTGCAACACTTAGTGCCAGTAGTATAGGTGTACTGCCAGTGCTGGGCCTGATAGGATTTGGCCCTAAGGCAGCAAGAGACGGCCTGGCCATCTAGGTGGTGGAGACAGTGAGTGCCTCACCAAGAGATCATTAATCCTGGATGATGATGCTAATTACCTAGATCCATTTTATCAATGGTGTCATTTTTTACCAATGATACCAATTATCTAGCTCTCTTCATTTTGAGTCTGCTATTGCCACCCTTCAGTCTGCAGCAAATGCAAGCCACATTGATCAGTTTCTTGCTCCCTAAAAACAAGCCGAAAGTGGATCATCTGCTTCCTTTACATGGTTTTCAAAACCAGAAAGTGCAGGACTCCCACTTTTTGCTCAAACCACACAATGGAGCATTACAAGGGGCTTTTTTAAAGCATGCCACAGCTGGGTGTTGTAACACTGGGCAGCATCTTTGACAGAAGTCAAACAAACAAACAAACAAACAAACAAACAAACAAACAAACAAACAAACAAACAAACAAACAAATACTTCAGGGCCCAATCCTATCCAATTTTCCAGCACCGGTGCACCCACAATGTAGCCCTGAGGTAAGGGAACAAATGTTCCCATATCTTCAGGAGGCCTCTGTGACTGCACCCCCAGCACAGGAAGAAGTGCATACCCCATATGCACAGCAGCACCAGCACTGGAAAATTGGATAAGATTGGGCCCTCAGTTGTCCAGTGAACAAAGCTTTAACAGACAGTATATTCCTGAAATGCTTATTCTTAAAACTATCATTGTATACTGATCTATGGTTCAGAAACACTCTTTCTCACCTCTCGTCTTGTCCCACATCTGTCATATGGTATACGGAATATGATACGGTCTCTTTGAATTTCAGGCCTACAAGAATGGTCATTCAAGTGCAAACTGTCCCAGAAAGTGAAGCCTTTTCTAATCAGATACGATTTCATAATGGTTGCATGCATGTGTTCCACTAAACATGCAAGTGTTACTGGGCAAGGGAGGGATAAAAACATTGTTAGTTTATATATATATATATATATATATATATATATATATATATATATATATATATATATACACACACACACACACACACACACACACACACACACACACACACACATACATACACACACCCATCAGTTATCAGAATCATCCTCATAGCACATTAGATTTTCCATGATGCATTTCCAGTTAAGTCCGTTTGTGATTACATATATTGCTATGCAGTTATAAGTATTCATTTTCATAATTTTGGTGTTATTTGTTTTCAGGCCTGGTTAAAATCAAACCAGCATCTGATGCAGTGCCTACATTTTCCAATCCTTTGTTTGTTTTGGTGCATGAATCATTGCACATGCGCACTATCCCCTCAACCATCACTACTACCTCTTTCTTTATAGGTTGGGCAGGAGAAGCCTGGGAGCAGGATCCTCCAACACAGCCTGTTTTGAAAAAGTGCCAGATACAATGTGATGGTACTGAGAGGCTGTGAGGGCTGCTGAGGTCCTTTGCCTGATTGCTGTCTTTTAGGATCAAGATCACAGAGGCCCCCCAACTCCTTTTTCCAGGTCCACCATAGTGATCTTCAGCAGTGGACTGACAGAAGGCATGAAGGAAGACAATAACTGCCTCAATCCTTTTCTGACTTGCTTTTCTTGGCAGCAGGTTGGTGGAGGCAGCAGACAGGTACCGAGTTCACTGCCCCCCCACCAACATTTGAAGTGGCTGTTTCACTTGGCCTAATGGGTAGATTGGGTTCTAAATCCCTGTGTGGCAATGCAGTGGTTGCAGCGCAACTTCTGCAGGGGCTTTTCGGCTGCTGGAGGTCTTCTTGGGGTAAGGGACCAGTATTCTACCAGTGCAGCATTTGCAAAGGATTCGGCAAATCATATGTGAATGACAGCCGACCTTAAGTATTCAAATTTCCAAGTTGGATTCCATAATGTATCCTCCGTGCTTGATGTGTAATCCTAGTTAAATCCGCACATTGTTTACCAGGTGAATTCTTGCATCTGGTCAAAAGATTGCCTCTGACATGCTGATATTTAAAGCCAGCCAACAAGAGATCACAAAATAATGATATGAGCAGCTGGGGCAGGAAGGTCATGTATGTGGGCACTATGTTCCTACACAGGTCAGAAATAGCAGTTCTTCCCACCTGGCTCATCAATCTATGTTAGCAAGAAGCAGTAGTCCTGGAAACAGCAGAGAACTCAGTCTTCACCAGCTCTTCTCATTTTAGAAACTAGGTCCTATTCATAAGACCCACATACTGTTTCTGTAGCCCCTGACAGTTTATGGATTTCAATCTGACTTTGCCACAAATCATTACTATCATGGAAACTGGCTGAATGGAAGTAAAGCCAAGGAATCTGAGCCCCATGGCTTTTTGTATGCTCGGTGTTCACCTCCTTTTTTTGCTAGGTAAAAGGACCAAAAGCTTCCAAACAAAAACACAAGTGACAAGTCGTTGGGCAGGCTTCTTGCTACTGAGTCCCAGCTTTCTCAGCCAAGATAATTTCAGTTGACAGTCAGAAGGAAGTTACCCTTTTCATACCACAAGAAGAATTGGATGACTATTCTATTGGTTGTGAATTCCTTCTATTGGTTGTGAATAAAACTACGAATGGATTCCAAAAACACAACAACTTGAATAATAATAATAATAATAATAATAATAATAATAATAATAATAATAATAATAATAATAATTATAGTATTATTATTATTATTATTATTATTAATTTTTACCCAGACTTTCTCCCCAAAGGGACTCAAGGCGGCTTACAAAGAAGGTTTGAATTGTTTGAATTGATAATATTTCATCAGTTAAGGAAGGACTATGGGTCCAAATGGGAAGTCAAAGACTAATAAGATGTTTCAGTATTCTTAAAAATGAAAACAGTTTATAATGCATTAATTAAAAATGAAAAAGACCAACAAAAATTACCTTCCTCTCTAGTTCTTGCATCATCTGCCGGAACTTTTAAAGAAAGATAATAGAAGATAACACCAAATGAGTATCTGCTCATGATATTGTTTTCATCTGAGATACATACATTTAAGGTGCCAGTCATTGAAAGTTCTACAGCACAGGTACTACCTTAAAATTATCATGATAACATGACTATATCAATAATTTGTATATCACACAAATGTCAATTATTACCAGTTGTAGTGGGCAACTTCGTGGTAGGTTGAGCAGGAACTGCTGTTCAAAAAAATATAAATGAAATTACTTCCTGTTCTTAAAAAGTATAAATGTCACACTAATGTTATGGCACATCACAAGCTGTAGGCTATCTGCATATATAGACTACATATAGGTAAATTCCTCAACAGAAAGTTCCCCCCAATGTTGACAGAATACTTAACTGGGAATAAGCTACGTAGTAGCATCTACTTCTAAGTAAACATGCATAGCATTGTGCCAAAACAGATTCATCATACAGCAAAACAAGAGTACCTGAGCAGACAACACCAGCATCTTCTCTATGGAGGCAGCTGTGTATTCCCCACCCTCTGTGGAAGCACTCAGACAAGGTACGTTCATTCCCATTGCAGTTTACATACTCCAGAAAAATAGGGCCTGGACCCTGACCAAAGTATGCATTCCCTGGTGCTGCAACAGCCTCTCCACATCCAAGTTGTCTGCACACAACATGTGCATCGTTCATGCTCCACGCATTATCACAGATCGTCCCCCATCTTCCATTGTGAAACACTTCAATCCGTCCTTCACATCTGTGTCTTCCATTGACAAGCTGCACAGCCCCTTCTTAGAAAGTCAAAAGAAAAGCACTGATTGCCATTGATAAATCAAATTCTATATAGTGTGCTCATCACATACATTGATATGCTGCAAGTGCCTCTCATAGCCATATGAAGCACTCCAAAAAGCACTTTTCCATTTAGGATTCCACACAGCAAGTATCATGTATCAAAAGCTATGAGCTAATTCATCAGCTCCTCTGTACGCAGCATATGCATATCGGCCCTATATGGCCCAACTGAACACTGTAGCGACATGCAAGCATTATACAAGTAAGAGGTAAGTTATGGGCAGAACAGTCTTTACATGTGATTCCCAAAACACCTGGTGCCTACAGGCTATATAATTAATATCTTTAGATAGCAGTGATGTAATGATTGTCATGTGAAAATTGTTCCTAAGTCAAGATCATGTGATCAAGAATAGCCAAAAGGGGTAGTTTAGGTTTTGGATTTGGAAAAACTAGACTGATTGTTGGGATTACTGAGCAGATAGAATACCCTAATGACACAAGTCAGATTGCACGTTTTGATACAGGCAGACGTTTATGGAAAGGAATTATATGCCCCAATTGAGCATGGAAGATTGCATATCCTTCCCCTACTTTCACTTTGATGCTGATTGGTCATTAGGCTGACTTTTCTATCTCTTGGTATTCAAGAGAACATTCTTTTGCATCTGGTCCTCAATTTGTTTACACACAACAGAGCTGTCCACAACTGGAGACAGATTGGGTCCAGTGAATCACAACATGACTTATTGGGCCCCAATCTACATAAGTAGGGAGCAAAACTTATTCAACATCACTATACTAGCCTCAAAACAGGACTTATTGTGAGCAACACAATGACAGAGAGATAGGCTGGAATACAGGTGTAGGCAAAGAAAGCTCTCACAAGATAGATATTCCAGGGCCTTCTGCACTCAGTTTTCCAGTGAAAGTGGCAAAAGATTTGCCACAGATCAGACTATATACTACCTACACACAATTTGCATTTGTGGGCTAATGGTTGGCAACTCTTGTAGCATATAAGGAACATATTCTACAATGTCTAAATATTGAAAACCCTAAATTAATATGAGTATCATTAATCGTATTAAAGATTAATTTAATGATAATGATACTAAATTAATTTAGTATCATTACGGAGATAAGATGCCACTTACCAGTGGGAGAAGGAAGTCTCTGGTTAGATACTTGGAAAAAAAAGGAAGAACAAAAAATAAAAATAAGGATAGTGAAGCAATTCTTGTCAGTGTGATATCACTGACATGATAAGTTTAGACTGAATTTACATGGTTTTCTATGAAGCAACAATATCAACAATCAATTCCAACAATAAATATCAGTATCAGTTCATCCCCTTCCTCTGTTGCATCTGTATGTCTATATTTAGATTAAGCTGTTCTGGGCAAGGACTTATCTCACATTTTTCATAAAGCACCATGTGCTTGGATTGCACTAAATACACACAGTACACTAATTAATTAAAAAGAAATATAGTTTCCATAAATGTCATGTTTTCTTTATTGCCTGAAAATTCAAAAAGACTTACAATCCTAAACATGCCTACTCAGAAGTAAGTTCCATTCTGTTAAATAGGGTTTACTCCCAGGAAAGTGTGTACAGGATTGCAGTTTTAAATTGCTACTGCAATCAATCTGTTTCCTCTCAATTAGAGTAGAATTTTGTATACATATCTAGCTCTCCAGAAAGTGGAACTGTTAGAAAAGTAACAGTATGTAAGTTAGATTGTACAACATGGGGTGTAGAGATACAGTATATGCATTCATTCCAACAAGTAGGGGGAACCGTAGGGGAACAGTAACCTATTCACTTCTCATTAGCTTATTTTCCTGTCTTCTTGTTTTGTGTCTTTCGGCCTAAGCCAGTGGTTCTCAAACTTTTAGCACTGGGACCCACTTTTTAGAATGAGAATCTGTCAGGACCCACTGGAAGTGACGTCATGACCAGAAGTGACTTCATCAAAGGAACATTTTTAGCAATGCTAGGCTGCAATCCTACCCACACTCACCCAAGAGTAAGTCCCATTGACTGTTAAAATCACATACAGAGTAACCTGTTAAAAATACAGATATCCCCAAATGGAGTCACATACCATGGTAGCATCAAGTCTAATATATTAAAAATAAAATATTGAAATGAATGGGGACCCAACTGAAATTGGTTCACAACCCACCTAGTGGGTCCTGATCCATAGTTTAGAAATACTGGCCTAAGCAGTCCTGACCAGTAGCTTCTTTTATTTTGCAATAAGTATATTAAGCACTTTCTGTAACTCTGCTGTGAATGAGCTATTTTTTTCCACAGCTCTACTAACAGGAACATCCATCAAATACAAGAAAGAGAGATTGCAGCAAATAAAAAGAAATCAAAATAAATAAGAACAATACATACTGTAAGTTTCATTTATGATCCAGTAACTGCACAAGTTATCCAAGCAACTACATTTTACATGTCAGTTCAGTCTCAGATAGAACATTTACTAGATCAGTTATGATATTTTCAGAGCTAAATTTCAAAATATACTAATGTGATAGTTGGAATCGCAGATTCTTCCAGAAAAAAAGAATAAGAAATGAAAGGATATTACATAGTTGGTAATATCTATGTCAATAATAATATTATCAACAATAATAGTTGATATTATTAGTTGGTTCCAAAGAAGCACAAGGAATTGGAATGAGGCTTCAGCTCTCAGCATATACACCCAAAGTCAATCCCAAGGATCAGGGGACTTTGTAAGTACTGTGATATATTGCTAATGGACACTGAGGTTGGCAGGAATCACTTGCCCCTTGTTATACAACTGAAATTACTGCCTTGAGGACTTGGCAATGAGGCAGGATATACATTCATCAGGAAATAAATAATATTTATACTATATGTCCTATGGCTTTAGGCATACGCTTTACAGCCTCCTGCCTCTGACATGCCCCTGACCATCCCCCAATCCACTTCAACCTTCTCATCCCTCACTCAGTTCCACTCACCCCATTGACTTAACCAGTGTCAGGGTGGTGATGTCATGTGGGAACAGGTAGTACCCAGCACAAGCGACTTGAGGCTATCCCCTCTGGAGCCAGCCAACATGCCCCCTTTGCCTCCTTGGACCTGTGCCAGCTAAAGAGATGGTGCAGGTCCGAGGAGACCCATGGCTGAGAATGGGATGTTGATGGGGACAGGAAAAGGGTGGATCGACTCTGGTATGGGGTTGGGCTTGATGGTAGCAGCAACTGCCAAATCCTAGCCTCCTTCCTGGACCCGATCCCATGGCCTATGTCTACACAGACCTGTGCCCTCAATTTGGCTTGCACAGGAATGAACAGACTACTCTGCACCACAGAGATTTAACCTTGGGTAAGAGAATATTTATATTTATTTATTCTCCTTATTCTCTTTATTCTTTATTTATAAAGAGAATATTTATTCTCTTACCCAGAGGAGACCTCCTGGACTGCCCCTCCTTCACAGCATGCAGGACAAGTTTTTGCGCACCTGAATCAGTGGTGATGGGGGGAATGCATAGGATAGGGCCCACAGGGAAGGAACAATTGGTTTATATGTTAAATTTGCCGTATATTTATATCAATTTAAAAATTTACTGTTTCCAACATCAATCATTTAGACCAGGGGTGCCCAAAGTTTTTGGCAGGAGGGCTACATTGCCTCTCTGACACTGTGTCGGGGGGGCAAGAATTAATTTACATTTTAAATTTGAATAAATTTAAATAAGTTTACATAAATGAATATATTAAAGATGATCTTATATGAATGAATGAAGGTCTTGCAATAACTCAAGGCCTATAAAAGACCTTGCACAAAGCAAGGTTGGCCTTTCCTTTGCTGCCGCTACTGCATCACAGACGTGAAACAGCAAGTCGTGGAGGGAACTCTCATCCCACAGCTCATGTGAGAGGTCAAATAGTCACCCTCATGCTGAGAGCAGTTGTGTCAGGTCAGTGTGGGCTCCAACAAATCTCCAGAGGGCCAAAGGCTCATTGGAGACTAGAGGTTCCCTGAGGGCCACATTGAGAGGCCTCAAGGGCCGCAAGTGGCCCCAGGGCCGGGGTTTGGGCACCTCTGATTTAGACTCTAACAGATCATTCAGCAGTCCAAGAGTACCTGAGCAGACAACGCCAGCAGCTTCACTCCGGGCACAATTGTGTATTCCCCAGCCTCTGTGGGGGCATTGGTCCAAAGTACGTTCGTTCCCAGCGCAGGATACTTCATCCATTAAAATATTCCCTGGGCCTGGGCCAAAGTGAGCATCTCCGAGTGCTGAAAGTGGTTCTCCACATTTAAGTTGATTGCACACAACACGGGCATCTTTCATGTCCCATCCATCATCACAGACCGTCCCCCATCTTCCATTGTGAAACACTTCAATCCGTCCCTCGCAGCTGTCTTTTCCATTGACAAGCTGCACAGCCCCTTCTTAAGAAAGTCAAAAGAAAAGCATTGATTGCCATTTGTAAAGCAAATCCTATACAGTGTACCCATCATATAACACATATGGTACTGGTGCTGGTACTTCCCATAGTCACATGAAGCATTCCAAAAATCTTAAAAGCTATGAGCTAATTCTTCAGATCCTCTACACACAGCATATGCACACCAGCCCTGTATAGCCCAACTGGACACTGTAGCGGAATGCAAGCATTATGCATGAATGAGCCAAATTATGGACAAAATAGCCTTAACATGTGATGCCCAATGCACATGGTGCCTATAGGCTATATACTTAATGCCTTTAGGTGGCACTGATTCAGTCATTGTCATATGGAAATTATCACGTGGAAATTGTTCCCTAAGTTTAGGGCATATGAGCAAGAAGAGCCAAAAGGGGTAGTTTGGATTTGGAAGGTCTTGACTGATTGCTGGGAATGCTGAAGATCCTAAACACCTAAGTCAGAGAGCAGCTTTTTCGCACTTGCAGGCTTTTATGAAATACAATTATATGCCCCAATCCAGTATGGGAGATCTATGATTTATGGGTGGGGGTGGGGGGGCTGGAATGCAGGAAGGGGCAGGGTGGGGGAGGAATGGTTAGGAGACAGGGCAGGGCGCAACTGGGGTGGGGGTGGAAAGAGGGCTGGAAGGGGCTCTCGGTACTGGTACAAATGGTGTCACCAATATTCTATCTCAACCAAGCCTTGACCGGCCTTCTTGGGTCCACTCAGGTTTTCGCCACAAAATCACTGACACAGATCCAAGTAAACCTGTTCTGGTGCAGGAGGCTATCCCCAGGTAAGTGAACAAATGTTACCTGGAAGAGATATCTGAGACTGCAACCACCCAACCCTGCAGGATGTAGCATACACTCCAAAATCATGGTTGCATCGGCAGTGGAGGGAAAGGATACAATTGGGCCCTCAGCATGACATATAGGTCTCAGTATAGAGATATAGGGATCAAATTCCACTCGTGATTTAACAATGTCAATATGCCAGCCTCAAGACTTACTATGAGCAACACAACGACAGTGAGATGGGCTGGAAGACAAAGAATGTTGCACAGAATGGATATTTCTGGGTATTCTGTACTCAGTATTCCCAGTGAAGGCAGCAAAATGCTGTTGCTGGCAGTTCATACTCTAATTCTTGCATAAGAAAGATATTTCACAAAGTCTAAATACTGAAAGCCATAGTTTAGTAGTACCTGTATTATTATGGAGATAAGATGCCACTTACCAGAGGGAGAAGGAGGTTTCTTCGGTGGTTCTTGGAGGAGGGAAAAGGGGACAAATAAATATTGTGGTTTCCATGAATGCCTTGTTCGGCTTTTGCTTTAAGATGCAAGAATACAGATTAAAATTCATATTGCAAGCAATATGAGTTCTACATCAATATGATTGGAATTTTGTTTTAACATTCTAGCCTCTTCTAGCCTCACTGCCACTTACCAGTGGTCGTAGGAGGTTTCTGAGGTGGTTCTTGGGGGCAAAAGGGGGACAAATAAGTAAATAAATACGGTGGTTTCCATGAATTACTTGCTTGGCTATTGGTTATATTTTATGAGATATATAAGATCTAAGATCACACAGTACATCCTTATGGAAATGAAAGTGCTGCCTTGCACACTTGGCAATGATGTAGAAGAGAAATTCTTAAATACTAAAGTAAAAACAGGAATATGCTCTATATCTCTAGGAAAAACTCTAATTCAGAAATCCCTGTACTTCAAAGAGGGGATTTGTTGAAGGAGTTTTAGTCTTACAATTCCAACAGTTTCTCTCCCTAACAGCTGCCAAGGCCTTCAAAGCAGTGTCTCTGAAATGGTGGGTTTAATATCATTGAGATAAACATTTATGATATAAGTTTAAACCTGTGGTTTACAGTTTAAACCTGTGGTTTTCAAACTTGCAGGGACTTTGAGGACTGCAGTAAGTCCTTGTGGGGAGGAGGGGAGGCAGCGGGTGGGGGGGAAGGCAGCGACGTAATCCCCAGGATCGGGTCGCTAAGGACTGGCATGTATTTACAAGTCCCTGCAGCAGCCTCCCTGGGGTGTGGGGAGCCCTGTGCGAGCATCTGCAGGGCTCCCTGAAGTTTAAAAAATAAAAGCACAGCAATCGCGCTGCATTTCCGCAAAACCAGGAGGAAACTGGGAGTATGGAGAGGGAAACAGAAGTTCATGCTACCAGAACATGAGAGAATATATTCTAATGGTTATGGAAGGACAGGAGGGGACAAGATACAGAGTTGCTGCTGTTGAAAGCAGCCGTAAGTATCATCACATCTAGTTTGATTCTGAGCCATTATCTCCGTACTAATATAAATTCATTTAAATTGTATTGATCTACAGAGATACAAAAGGATATAAGTTAAACAGTGATGACTTGACTGTATCAACAATTTCTATTTCATACAAATGTAAATTATTACCAGTTATAGTGGGCAGCTTCGTGGTAGGTCGAGGAAGAAATGCTGTTCAAAAAAATGTAAATGAAATTACTTCCTGCTTTTAAAAGTATAAATTCTGCAATAATATTAGGGTAAATCACAAGTTGCATGCCATCTGCATATATTTTAGACTACATATAGGTAAATTCCTGCATAAGAAACCCATTTTACAATATCTGCATACTCACAACCAGAACTTAGTGCCGTATTAAGGTGAGGTGCACATCATCAATTACAGACAAATTTTCCATTAGTGATATATTTTGCTCAATTTATTATTGTTTTCCTGATGTAAAAATATGTGTCCTGGTGAATCAGAAAGCTCTGATTTAAATACAAGGTAAATATTATGTCCCTGAGTTGCCTTTTCTGGCTCAGATAGTAATCTGAGTCAGAACAGAAATCAATGACAATCACTTTGATAGTTGCATATATTCCAGTCTATGCACAAACATTGCTGTTAAGGACTTGGGAAGTCCTAACAGATTGGACCTGGAATATCTCAAAGATCACTTCTCCATATAAGCTGTGCAACTTGAAACGAGGTCAAATGGTTAGGCCTGGCACATGTTTAGTGGGAGAGGAGAGTGATCTAAGCAGGGAGAGGAAAACAGGAAGTGGTTTTATACAATATCAGATCATTAATCCACCTATTCCAGTGCTGAATCTGCAAGAAGCAGCTGCCCAACATCTCAAGCAGAGATCCTTACCAAAGCTTTGATCACTGACATCCTTATGCATGTATGTCAGATAATGAATCTGGAACTTCGGCATGCAATTGTACTATGGTGGGGTGTCCGCGCCCCGCCCCCCCACAATCGCGATGGTATATGTAGCCCAATTGTAGTCAGTTGTAGCCTATGTTGTCCAGGGTGGTCCCTGCTCACATTTAGGAAAATGTGCAAATTATTTCTTCTTAAACAGTCTTCCCAGAATATCTTGGACTTGTTGGATTTGTTCCTGGCTTTCCTTTTCATATTTTAGCATTTGCAGCTTCATTATGTTTTGATGAATTCTAATAATTTTCTAAGCTGCATTGAACATATAAAGTGGAGTGGAAAAAAAAAGTTATAACGAATAGACAAATGATCGAAGGATTAATTCTAATAAGCAGTCGTTTTGACCACATCCTGTCTCAATCTGCTGCTTTTAGCTTTGGGGTACCTGAAGCCTCTTCATAAAATGTGCAAATCACGGGTCATACAACTTAGCATAGGTTGTCCAGGTTCCAGTTCAAGTGCAGATGTTTCCCTGGAATCATTTTCTAAAAGTAGGATGCTCAAAAAGTCATTTCTGGCATTGATCTCAAAGTGTCATAAATTAAAGATTTATGGATGGATACATTTGTACTGTCGTTTGCAAAAATTTGTCACCATAAAAAAGTTGTTACCTCCTAATGAATCATTTAGACACTAAGGCTGCAATCCTATGCATACTTTGAGTCATAGAGTTGGAAGAGACATACAGGATCATTGAGTACAGCGGCCTGCCACTGCAGATTGTCCCCAGGTACAATATCCCCAATAGATGAGTGTCTGTTTAAAGACCTCCAACAATGGACAGTCATAACTGCCAAACAGTTCACAGTCTCAGAATGTTCCACCCAGTGTTGGCAGAATACTTAACTGGGAGTGAGCTCCATGAACATAGTAGCACCAATGTCTGAGTAAACATGCATAGCATTGTGCCGAAACAGATTCATCATACAGCAAAACAAGAGTACCTGAGCAGACAACACCAGCATCTTCTCTATGGAGGCAGTTGTGTATTCCCCACCCTCTGTGGATGCACTCAGACAAGGTACGTTCTTTCCCATTGCAGTTTACATCATCCAGAGAAACAGGGACCACGCCAGGACCAAAGTGAGCTTTCCCTGGTGCTGAGACAGCCTCTCCACATCCAAGTTGTCTGCATACAACACTTGCATCATTCATGTCCCACGCATCATCGCAGACTGTCCCCCATCTTCCATTGTGAAACACTTCAATCCGTCCCTCGCAGTTGTGACTTCCATTGACAAGCTGCACAGCCCCTTCTTAGAAAGTCAAAAGAAAAGCACTGATTGCCATTGGTAAAGCAAATTCTATACAGTGAACCCATCACATATATTTACATGCTGCTGGTATCTCCCATAGCCATATGAAGCTCTCCAAAAAGCACTTTTCCATACTCCACACAGAAAGTATCACATATCAAGACCTATGAGCTAATTCATCAGCTCCTCTGCACACCACGTATGCACATCGGCCCTATTTGGACCAGCCAGACACGGTAGAGGCATGCAAACATTACACATGTAAGATCCAATTTACGGACAGAACGACCTTTCCATGGCCTCTCCAACACATGCATGCCTACAGGCTATATACTTAATGCCTTTAGGTAGCAGTGATGCAGTCATCATTTGAAAATTGTTCCTAAGTCAAGATCATGTGAGTAAAAACAGCCAAAAGAGGCAGTTTGGATTTGGGATTAAGAAGGACCCAACTGATTGCTCAGATTGCTGAGCAAATAGGACTACCCTAATCACACCAATCAGAGTGCATGTTTTTGATACATGCATACGTCTGCATACTCTAATTGGTCATTGACTGTTGTATTTCCTGATGTGAAAGGGAACACTCTTCCCCATCTGGTCTTCCAATTTCTTTACACACAACTGAGTTGTCCAGAACTAGAGCTAGATTGGGTTCACTGACTCTCAGCATAACACACTGGCCCCAGTCTGCACATATAGAGAACATGTCTCACTCCATATTTAACAATGTCATATGGCAACCTCCACACAAAACTTGCTGTGAGCAATACAGTGACAGAGAGTTGGACTGGAAGACAAAGAAATGTATAGAATTGATATTTCTGGCATACTACATTCAGTGTTTCCAGTGAAGGCAGAAAATGTTGCCACTGGCAGACCACACTCTATGCAGCTTACATACTTCCTGCATTTGTGGGCTACCACTTGACAATTCTTGTGTAAGAAGCATATTCTAAAATGCATATTGAAAGCCATAGTTTAGTAGTATTATTACAGCGATGAAATGCCACTTACCAGTGGGAGGCAGAGGTTCCTTATTTGGTTCTCGGAGGGAAAAAAAAAGGACAAATAAATACTGTGGTTTCCCTGAATGCCTTGCTTGACTATTGCTTTAAGATGTAAGAACAAGGATTGAAATTAATATTGCAAGCAATCTGATTACTGCCTCAATAAGAGTGGGATTTTGGTTGTAATATCTAGGCTTTGTGAGTATAGAATAACCACCAAATGCCATAGATTGTCACATCTTCTCCACATACCCCCTTGGGAACAATTCCACGTCAAAAAGACAAAGAAAAGGTAATGAAAGGACATGACATACAATGGGCGTGACTAAAAAAAAATGCACGACTGTGAGCTTCAGTTCCCACCACACAC
This sequence comes from Tiliqua scincoides, assembly GCF_035046505.1. Classification (NCBI taxonomy): domain Eukaryota; kingdom Metazoa; phylum Chordata; class Lepidosauria; order Squamata; family Scincidae; genus Tiliqua; species Tiliqua scincoides. The sequence continues at coordinate 174,145,879 of NC_089823.1, forward strand.
ACTCATCCAAGGTCAGCAGACCTTGGGAATACTGTGAGATACGGGTACCACATGGACAGTAGAGTTGGCAAAAATCACTCAGCACCTCCTTATGCAAGTGAAAGGCACTTGGCAGTGAGGCAGAATAGAAATCCTTAAACAAACAAACAAACAAACAAACAAACAAACAAACAAACAAACAAACAAACAAACAAACAAACAAACAAACAAATAATCTAGGAATATGCTATGTCCCCTGCTAACTGGGCAAGAAGCACTTTTGCAGGTGGCGTCCTCTTTTATTTAGCAAAAGCAGAGTAACTGCCCCTTTCACCCCAACACAGTGTCTTTTCTAGTGGCTGCCTGCCGGTGTTCTTTGGCATCTTAGATTGCGAGCCCTTTTGGGACAGGGAGCCATTTAGTTATTTGACTTGGACTGTAAATTGCTTTGCTAACTTTTTTTGTTGAAAAGTGGTGTATAAATATTGTTCAACAACAACAATAACCACCATCCCAAAATCAAATTCAGAAATCCCTTTGCTTCAAAAAGTGGCAAGCAGCCTTGCACCAGCAGCCTCACAACGATCCCTGGTGCTGATGTCAGCATGGGGTGCAGGAGGGAGGACAGAGGGGGGCTAATGTGGCAAAGAGGAGGGCGGATCATGACTGGGAAGGGGGTGGTATCAGCGGTAGCTGTGCCACCATTATCCTGTCTCTGTTCCCAGCCTCAATCTGCCATTCCAGGTCCATTCAGAGTCATACCAGCTAAATCGCTGCCATAGGTCCAAGTGAGGCAGCAGTGCCTTACTTTGGGCAAGGGAATAAATGTTCCCATATCTGGAGTTGACCTCCAGGACTGTCCCTCCCCGCAGGATGTAGCTCATGGTCCACCGTTCCAACAGAATTGGAAGGGAGAACTTAGGTAGGATTAGGCTTTTAGACTACAGCAGATTTATCATTCAGCAGTGCCAGAGTACCTGAGCAGACAACGCCAGCAGCTTCACTCCGGGCACAATTGTGTATTCTCCAGCCTCTGTGGGGGCATTGATCCAAAGTACGTTCATTTCCCCTGCAGGATACTTCATCCATAAAAATATCGCCTGAGCCTGAGCCAAATCTAGCATTTCCTGGTGCTAAAAGTGGTTGTCCACATCTAAGTTGATTGCACACAACACGTGCATCATTCATGTCCCACGCATCATCACAGACCGTTCCCCATCTTCCATTGTGAAAAATTTCAATCCGTCCCTCGCATCTGTGTTTTCCATTGACAAGCTGCACAGCCCCTTCTTAGTAAGACAAAAGAAAAGCATTGATTGCCATTAGTAAATTCTGCAGAAGCTAGATTTCACGGACTTTAAATTTGTCCACAAGGAACTTTCCCCATAACATCTTCGTATCTGGAATTAGGCTTCAGCATTATATTATGGAGAAGATGAGATTGCCCTTACCACTTGGAGAGGTAGTTGTCCTGACAAAGGATGGTTCTTGCAAAAAAAGAGGAAAGAAAGAAGAGTAAGAGAAACTTTACTGTAAATACATTTTCACTTCACTCAAAACCTAGCAGTGTATTGACCAAAGGTGCTTCATTGATGATAGCAGGAACTGATACGAGCATTTGGATGGCCATACAAAATATATCTGGATGTTCAATAGTCAAATCTAACTTGGATCCAGATTGTTAAATTTGTTAATACTGGTGTGCATCTTGGACACTAGCAGGCATCAATGTTGCTGCTCTTTCTATAAAGCTATCTAAGAATATACTTGGATAGCCAATTCTATCCCTGCTGGCGCTGCTGGGCACCAAAATGGTGACTACTTCAGCCACCGGAAGTGAGACCTGAAAACCTTTGTGTCAGGTTTTGCAGCCTGACGTGGCAGATAGGAACTGGCGAACCAGGGCTCTGCTGGAAAGGCCTTTACTGCTGCCCAGAGCTTTTGCCTTGCTCCAGACAGCATCTGTCCAGTGCTGGGCCTGCACCAGTGCTCCCTCTTCACAGGGTGCAGTAAACGTACTGTATGGCATGTTTATGACACCCAGTGCCAGCACTGGAGGGTCATAGGATTGGGCCCAGAGTCTCATTCACTGTCAGGGAGATAGGTGGCTGAATCTGATTTATCCAGGCTGTAGCCGTATGGAGGTCTCCAGAAAGTACTTCTGTTTCCACATTTGGAAAGCTCTAAGATCATGCCTTGACCCTTTTGCACATAGTGTTTACACACTACATTCTTCGCTCAGGAGGGGGCTGCAGATGCATACAAGCATGGGTGTCAATTAATGGCTCAAGAAGACCCCTGCCTCCTGGAAATTAAGACTGAGTACTGTATTATATTAAGGAAAAGATGAGATGATTCTTACTAGTTGAAGAAGGAGACTTCAGGGTTGTTCCTTGAAAAATAAGGTGCGGGGGTGGGGGAGAGATAAATGAAAGAGTTAGTAGAATTTCCCTGAATTCAGAATTGTGCCTTGAAGTGATATTATGTAATATAATTTAATAGAAGAGGCTTCCTCTGTACCAAGAAAATTATGTCCAATGACAGAAGTTATAGCAGTTTATCATAATTCAGCACCATTACAATCAGGAAGTGAGAGAACAGAAATCAGCAGTAATCAGCTAAGGCTGCAATCCTAACCATACTTTCCTGAGAGTAAGCCCCATTGAACAAAATAGGACTGACTTCTGAGTAGACCTGGTTAGGATTGTGCCCTAAGCGCAGAACTCTATATTTGACTGCAATGCAGGATTCTAATTGCATGCTTGCCTCTTGCAGCTGTTCCCCTCCCCTCCTCAACACACACTCCTTCCTTCCAGGCTGGAGGCAAACCCTGGACTGGAGATGGTGCAATTGCTGTTAAAAATCTAGTTCTGACTGAACACAGACAGCAGGCTGTCAAGGAATGGTATTTTCCAATAAATGGTTAACTACTTAATGAATCACATGCTGGAGCTACTGAACTGCAATGATTGGATGTTTGGTGCTTAACAGAGGAACTAGAAATAGAAAATTAATATTGAAAAACAAATGTACCATTATATTAAAAAAGAGAGAGATTTAAACACAACTTGTTAACGTTCTGGAAATAATCCATATGACACTGGTACATACATATTAAGAGGGGACAAAAGAAGGAAGATTCAATTATTAAAAATTTAAAATTAATCCAATGGCCCCATCCTATCCCAGGCCAGCATGGCAGCTGGCACAGATTCCACTCTATATTTTATTTACTCATGTTCCAATCCCCCTCCCCGTTGCCATAACTAGTAACTACGGCAGTTGCAAAGCAACTTCCATCAGGGAGTGCTGCAGGCCTGCTGGTGGGGAAGCTGGGGGCTGCTTCCCACATGCTGACAGATGACCAAAGGTCTACCGGCCCAGGTAAGCTGGCACAGGGGGTTGAAGGGAGATGGGGAGGAGGTTGAATGGGGTGGGGGTGGTTGGAACAGGGTCGTGACGGGGGTGGGGAAGAGGGCAGATCAGGCCTGGGAGGGAGGAGGGTGCAGGGGTGTTGCATACCAAGTCCTAACACCCTTCCTTGGCCTAATCTGTCTTCAAGGATCAAAAGAAACTTGCACAAGTGATTGAGCTGGCACAGGTATGAATTGACCCATAGCAGCTGCTGAAGCAGTGAGGATACAATTGGGCTGTTAGTTGAATCAAAGTTCTTAATGAATCACATCCTTGAGCCACTCACCTGCAGTGGTTGAATGCTTGGTGCTTGACACAGGAACTAGACATACAAAATTAATATTGAAAAATAAATGTACTGTTATATTAAAGAAAGATATAGCTAAGTACTATTTGTAACATCCTGAAGATAAGCTGAATAACTGAATAATCCTGAAGATATTATTAGTTATTAAAAAGATTAAAAAGATTATTTAAAAGCCTGCCTTTCCTCTATGGGAGCAGAGGGTGAGACTGGAAGAAAGATTCATCTACTAAACATTTAAACCTGGAGGTTTTAGCATCTTCCAAGGAGGCAAATTTTGCTCAATCTTTCTAATAATAATAATAATAATATAGCTTATTGTATCTGGATCCTGAGCCCTGTGGGGACTGTGCAGTCCAAAATGGGACTCTCCAATTCTGCGGCAGCTCCAGAGCTGCCACAGAATGAGTAGCCCTGTTGCGGGGCTGCTTCGCTTCCTTGGGGGAAGGGGACAAAAGTCCCCTTCCCAGCTGCCCGGTTGCATGCTGGATACTGCAGCAGCCATTTTGGTGCCATGGCAGCCTCGCGTGCTGGGCAGCTCAGGATTGGGATCTGAACAAGATCTAAGGGCATGCTGGTTGCACTTGGACCTAGGCAGGCACTTACCAGGGCTAAAATGATTTCCCCAGAGCCAAGCTCTCTCCAAGCATATGCAATTGTGCTAATATACAGTCAGTTCGCTAATATACAGTCACTAGGGTTTGCGTCACCCTGTGTGGGATGCCAGCGCATCACTCCCCCATGCAGTGGGCAACACCCCAGATGGTGGGCGTGGTGATGTACCATCACTCTGCCCCCACTGGTTTTTTGTTTATACCTTTTGGTAGAACAAAGATAGAACACATTCTGCATGAAATTACGCATTGATTGATATATAATATGATGGTATTATTCCTCCAAACTGTGATTTTTGTGATTTTGGTCACTAGTGGTGTCAAACACCCCCAGGGTGTCAATTTACTAACATCTTATTGGAGCAGTTCTCAAACTTTTAGCACTGGGACCCACTTTTTAGAATGACAATCTGTCCAAGAACCACCAGAAGTGATATGGTGGAAGTGACATCATCAGGCAAATTAAAATAAATAAATATAAATAATTAAAGTAAAACAAATACGAGTAGAAGGCTAAGTCCCAGGATCTGTCCTGGGACCGGTGCTTTTCAACCTCTTCATAAATGACCTGGAGACAGGGTTGAGCAGTGAGGTGGCTAAGTTTGCAGACGACACCAAACTTTTCCGAGTGGTGAAGACCAGAAGTGATTGTGAGGAGCTCCAGACGGATCTCTCCAGACTGGCAGAATGGGCAGCAAAATGGCAGGTGCGCTTCAATGTCAGTAAGTGTAAGGTCATGCACATTGGGGCAAAAAATAAAAACTTTACATATAGGCTGATGGGTTCTGAGCTGTCTGTGACAGATCAGGAGAGAGATCTTGGGGTGGTGGTGGACAGGTTGATGAAAATGTCGACCCAATATGCGGCGGCAGTAAAGAAGGCCAATTCTATGCTTGGGATCATTAGAAAAGGTATTGAGAACAAAACGGCTAATATTATAATGCTGTTGTACAAATCGATAGTAAAGCCACACCTGGAGTATTGTGTCCAGTTCTGGTTGCCACATCTTAAAAAGGGCATAGTGGAAATGGAAAAGGTACAAAAGAGAGCAACTAAGATGATTACGGGGCTGGAGCACCTTCCTTATGAGGAAAGGCTACAGCGTTTGGGTCTCTTCAGCCTAGAAAAGAGACACCTGAGGGGGGACATGATTGAGACATAAAAAATTATGCAGGGGATGGACAGAGTGGATAGAGAACATAAGAACATAAGAACAGCCCCACTGGATCAGGCCATAGGCCCATCTAGTCCAGATTCCTGTATCTCACAGCGGCCCCACCAAATGCCCCAGGGAGCACACCAGACAACAAGAGACTTGCACCCTGGTGCCCTCCCTTGCATCTGACATATCCCATTTCTAAAAGAGAGATGCTCTTTACACTCTCACATAACACCAGAACCAGGGGACATCCACTAAAATTGAGTATTGGGAGAGTTAGGACAAACAAAAGAAAATATTTTTTTACTCAGCGTGTGGTTGGTCTGTGGAACTCTTTGCCACAGGATGTGGTGATGGCATTTGGCCTGGACGCCTTTAAAAGGGGATTGGACAAGTTTCTGGAGGAAAAATCCATTACGGGTTACAAGCCATGATGTGCATGTGCAACCTCCTGATTTTAGAAATGGGCTACGTCAGAATGCCACATGCAAGGGAAGGTACCGGGATGAGGTCTCTTGTTATCAGGTGTGCTCCCTGGGGCATTTGGTGGGCCGCTGTGAGATACAGGAAGCTGGACTAGATGGGCCTATGGCTTGATCCAGTGGGGCTGTTCTTATGTTCTGATATCATAGCTTCAGACCTCCAGTACTCACTAGTTGTAGCAGGGTTCACTGTTGTAGAGGTTTGAGTGCTTTCTAGTTTTAGAAGATAGGAAAGGTAGAAAAAACTCAGCCAGCAATATTAGTTATTTACAGCATATTGGATCATATTTGTGTTAATTGACTTTTTCAGATTTAACTCAATGCACAGGCATGCAGGCATGAACGCACGAATGCGCTCACAGAAACACATGGACATGGACACACAGACAAACACACACAGAGGTTTCTGTAAAAGTTGGTGAAGATTCTAAACCACACATGTCTCTAGAGATACTGTGTAGTAATGACTCTTGGCAGAAATGGACAGGAACTCAGAAAATTCAAACGTCCAGGACTCACCAGTTGTAGCATTTTTCACTGTGGAGGGTGGAGGAATTTCTGGTTTTAAAAGACAGAAAAGGAATAAAAAATCTCAGAAATCAATACTAGATATTTACAACCTGTTGGTACTTGCTTGTGTCAGTTGGCTTTTTCACAATAAACAAATGTATTTGTACCCGAACACGCCCGCACACACACTGTTTACTGTCTGGCACATCAAAGAAAAGAAACAAGTCCTATGAGAATATGTATGGTGTCCCCAAGGTGGGGGGAGGGAATAATAGAAGATTGCAAAGAGTAGCAAGTCATAGCTTACCTGATGAACGAGGAATCTCTGTGCTGGTTGGAAGCAATTCTGATTGAGAGAGAGAGAGAGAGAGAGAGAGAGAGAGAGAGAGAGAGAGAGAGAGAGTAATCATTCTTAAAGATATATACAGAATGACTTCCACATTTGTGTGAAAGGGTTGGGATTTTATGTGGGGACTGCTGTACATGGAAAGAACTGGAAGTACCCGAGCAGACGACACCAGCGTCTTCCTTGTGGGCACAGTTGCTGACACCCCAGCCGTTGTGGGAGCATTCCGTGATGGAGGATTCATTCCCGCTGCAGTGGAGGTTATCCATGAGGACTTCACCAGTGCCTTGACCAAAGTAGGCTTCACCTGGAGTTGAAAGGACTGCTCCACACTGAAGTGCTCTGCACACAACCTGGCCATCATTTTTGTCCCAGTCGTCATCACAGACGGTTCCCCAGGTGCCGCTGTGAAAGACTTCAACACGGCCCTGACATCTGTTCTGTCCGTTTACCAGTCTGAGGGATGAAGAACTGGCTGTTGTCCCCAGCGGTGAAGATGCTGTAAAAGTTGGTGAAGATTTTAACCACACATGTCTCTAGAGATACTGTGAAGTAATGACTCTTGGCAGAAAAGGATAGGAAGTCAGGAAATTCAAACATCCAGGACTCAGCAGTTGTAGCATTGCTCACTGTGGAGGGTGGAGGACTTTCTGGTTTTAAAAAATAGGAAAGGAATAAAAATCCCAGAAATCAATACTAGATATTTAAAACCTGTTGGTACACCTTTGTGTCTGTTGGCTTTTTCACACTAAGTACATGTGTCCGTACCCGCACACACCTGCACACATACTGTTTACTGTCTGGCACACCATAGAAAAGAAACAAGTCCTATGAGAATATGTACGCCCAAATGGTGGTGGTGGGGGGAATAATAGAAGATTGCAAAGAGTAGGAAGACATAGCTTACCTGATGAACGAGGAGTCTCTGTACTGGTTGGAAGCAATTCTGATTGAGAGAGAGAGAGAAGGTAATCATTCTTAAAGATATATACAGAATGACTTCCACATTTGTGTGAAAGGGTTGGGGTTTTATGTGGGGATTGCTGTACATGGAAAGAACTGGAAGTACCCGAGCAGATGACACCAGCGTCTTCCTTGTGGGCACAGTTGCTGACACCCCAGCCGTTGTGGGAGCATTCCGCGATGGAGGATTCAGTCCCGCTGCAGTGGAGGTTATCCATGAGGACTTCACCAGTGCCTTGACCAAAGTAGGCTTCACCTGGAGTTGAAAGGACTGCTCCACACTGAAGTGCTCTGCACACAACCTGGCCATCATTTTTGTCCCAATCGTCATCACAGACGGTTCCCCAGGTGCCGCTGTGAAAGACTTCAACACGGCCCTGACATCTGTTCTGTCCGTTTACCAGTCTGAGGGATGAAGAACTGGCTGTTGTCCCCAGCGGTGAAGATGCTGTAAAAGTTGGTGAAGATTTTAACCACACATGTGTCTAGAGATACTGTGAAGTAATGACTCTTGGCAGAAAAGGATAGGAAGTCAGGAAATTCAAACATCCAGGACTCAGCAGTTGTAGCATTGCTCACTGTGGAGGGTGGAGGACTTTCTGGTTTTAAAAAATAGGAAAGGAATAAAAATCCCAGAAATCAATACTAGATATTTAAAACCTGTTGGCACACCTTTGTGTCTGTTGGTTTTTTCACACTAAGTACATGTGTCCGTACCCGCACACACCTGCACACATACTGTTTACTGTCTGGCACACCATAGAAAAGAAACAAGTCCTATGAGAATATGTACGCCCAAATGGTGGTGGTGGGGGGAATAATAGAAGATTGCAAAGAGTAGGAAGACATAGCTTACCTGATGAACGAGGAGTCTCTGTACTGGTTGGAAGCAATTCTGATTGAGAGAGAGAGAGAGAGAGAGAGAGAGAGAGAAGGTAATCATTCTTAAAGATATATACAGAATGACTTCCACATTTGTGTGAAAGGGTTGGGGTTTTATGTGGGGATTGCTGTACATGGAAAGAACTGGAAGTACCAGAGCAGATGACACCAGCGTCTTCCTTGTGGGCACAGTTGCTGACACCCCAGCCGTTGTGGGAGCATTCCACGATGGAGGATTCAGTCCCGCTGCAGTGGAGGTTATCCATGAGGACTTCACCAGTGCCTTGACCAAAGTAGGCTTCACCTGGAGTTGAAAGGACTGCTCCACACTGAAGTGCTCTGCACACAACCTGGCCATCATTTTTGTCCCAGTCGTCATCACAGACGGTTCCCCAGGTGCCGCTGTGAAAGACTTCAACACGGCCCTGACATCTGTTCTGTCCGTTTACCAGTCTGAGGGATGAAGAACTGGCTGTTGTCCCCAGCGGTGAAGATGCTGTAAAAGTTGGTGAAGATTTTAACCACACATGTGTCTAGAGATACTGTGAAGTAATGACTCTTGGCAGAAAAGGATAGGAAGTCAGGAAATTCAAACATCCAGGACTCAGCAGTTGTAGCATTGCTCACTGTGGAGGGTGGAGGACTTTCTGGTTTTAAAAAATAGGAAAGGAATAAAAATCCCAGAAATCAATACTAGATATTTAAAACCTGTTGGCACACCTTTGTGTCTGTTGGTTTTTTCACACTAAGTACATGTGTCCGTACCCGCACACACCTGCACACATACTGTTTACTGTCTGGCACACCATAGAAAAGAAACAAGTCCTATGAGAATATGTACGCCCAAATGGTGGTGGTGGGGGGAATAATAGAAGATTGCAAAGAGTAGGAAGACATAGCTTACCTGATGAACGAGGAGTCTCTGTACTGGTTGGAAGCAATTCTGATTGAGAGAGAGAGAGAGAGAGAGAGAGAGAGAGAGAGAGAGAGAGAGAAGGTAATCATTCTTAAAGATATATACAGAATGACTTCCACATTTGTGTGAAAGGGTTGGGGTTTTATGTGGGGATTGCTGTACATGGAAAGAACTGGAAGTACCAGAGCAGATGACACCAGCGTCTTCCTTGTGGGCACAGTTGCTGACACCCCAGCCGTTGTGGGAGCATTCCACGATGGAGGATTCAGTCCCGCTGCAGTGGAGGTTATCCATGAGGACTTCACCAGTGCCTTGACCAAAGTAGGCTTCACCTGGAGTTGAAAGGACTGCTCCACACTGAAGTGCTCTGCACACAACCTGGCCATCATTTTTGTCCCAGTCGTCATCACAGACGGTTCCCCAGGTGCCGCTGTGAAAGACTTCAACACGGCCCTGACATCTGTTCTGTCCGTTTACCAGTCTGAGGGATGAAGAACTGGCTGTTGTCCCCAGCGGTGAAGATGCTGTAAAAGTTGGTGAAGATTTTAACCACACATGTGTCTAGAGATACTGTGAAGTAATGACTCTTGGCAGAAAAGGATAGGAAGTCAGGAAATTCAAACATCCAGGACTCAGCAGTTGTAGCATTGCTCACTGTGGAGGGTGGAGGACTTTCTGGTTTTAAAAAATAGGAAAGGAATAAAAATCCCAGAAATCAATACTAGATATTTAAAACCTGTTGGTACACCTTTGTGTCTGTTGGTTTTTTCACACTAAGTACATGTGTCCGTACCCGCACACACCTGCACACATACTGTTTACTGTCTGGCACACCATAGAAAAGAAACAAGTCCTATGAGAATATGTACGCCCAAATGGTGGTGGTGGGGGGAATAATAGAAGATTGCAAAGAGTAGGAAGACATAGCTTACCTGATGAACGAGGAGTCTCTGTACTGGTTGGAAGCAATTCTGATTGAGAGAGAGAGAGAGAGAGAGAGAGAGAGAGAGAGAGAGAGAGAGAGAAGGTAATCATTCTTAAAGATATATACAGAATGACTTCCACATTTGTTTGAAAGGGTTGGGTTTTTATGTGGGGATTGCTGTACATGGAAAGAACTGGAAGTACCAGAGCAGATGACACCAGCGTCTTCCTTGTGGGCACAGTTGCTGACACCCCAGCCGTTGTGGGAGCATTCCGCGATGGAGGATTCATTCCCGCTGCAGTGGAGGTTATCCATGAGGACTTCACCAGTGCCTTGACCAAAGTAGGCTTCACCTGGAGTTGAAAGGACTGCTCCACACTGAAGTGCTCTGCACACAACCTGGCCATCATTTTTGTCCCAGTCGTCATCACAGATGGTTCCCCAGGTGCCGCTGTGAAAGACTTCAACACGGCCCTGACATCTGTTCTGTCCGTTTACCAGTCTGAGGGATGAAGAACTGGCTGTTGTCCCCAGCGGTGAAGATGCTGTAAAAGTTGGTGAAGATTTTAACCACACATGTGTCTAGAGATACTGTGAAGTAATGACTCTTGGCAGAAAAGGATAGGAAGTCAGGAAATTCAAACATCCAGGACTCAGCAGTTGTAGCATTGCTCACTGTGGAGGGTGGAAGACTTTCTGGTTTTAAAAAATAGGAAAGGAATAAAAATCCCAGAAATCAATACTAGATATTTAAAACCTGTTGGCACACCTTTGTGTCTGTTGGTTTTTTCACACTAAGTACATGTGTCCGTACCCGCACACACCTGCACACATACTGTTTACTGTCTGGCACACCATAGAAAAGAAACAAGTCCTATGAGAATATGTACGCCCAAATGGTGGTGGTGGGGGGAATAATAGAAGATTGCAAAGAGTAGCAAATCATAGCTTACCTGATGAACGAGGAGTCTCTGTACTGGTTGGAAGCAATTCTGATTGAGAGAGAGAGAGAGAGAGAGAGAGAGAGAGAGAGAGAAGGTAATCATTCTTAAAGATATATACAGAATGACTTCCACATTTGTGTGAAAGGGTTGGGGTTTTATGTGGGGATTGCTGTACATGGAAAGAACTGGAAGTACCAGAGCAGATGACACCAGCGTCTTCCTTGTGGGCACAGTTGCTGACACCCCAGCCGTTGTGGGAGCATTCCGCGATGGAGGATTCATTCCCGCTGCAGTGGAGGTTATCCATGAGGACTTCACCAGTGCCTTGACCAAAGTAGGCTTCACCTGGAGTTGAAAGGACTGCTCCACACTGAAGTGCTCTGCACACAACCTGGCCATCATTTTTGTCCCAGTCGTCATCACAGACGGTTCCCCAGGTGCCGCTGTGAAAGACTTCAACACGGCCCTGACATCTGTTCTGTCCGTTTACCAGTCTGAGGGATGAAGAACTGGCTGTTGTCCCCGGAAGTGAAGATGCTGTAAAAGTTGGTGAAGATTTTAACCACACATGTGTCTAGAGATACTGTGAAGTAATGACTCTTGGCAGAAAAGGATAGGAAGTCAGGAAATTCAAACATCCAGGACTCAGCAGTTGTAGCATTGCTCACTGTGGAGGGTGGAAGACTTTCTGGTTTTAAAAAATAGGAAAGGAATAAAAATCCCAGAAATCAATACTAGATATTTAAAACCTCTTGCTACACCTTTGTGTCTGTTGGTTTTTTCACACTAAGTACATGTGTCCGTACCCGCACACACCTGCACACTTACTGTTTACTGTCTGGCACACCACAGAAAAGAAACAAGTCCTATGAGAATATGTACGCCCAAATGGTGGTGGTGGGGGGAATAATAGAAGATTGCAAAGAGTAGGAAGACATAGCTTACCTGATGAACGAGGAGTCTCTGTACTGGTTGGAAGCAATTCTGATTGAGAGAGAGAGAGAGAGAGAGAGAGAGAGAGAGAGAGAGAGAGAGAGAGAGAAGGTAATCATTCTTAAAGATATATACAGAATGACTTCCACATTTGTGTGAAAGGGTTGGGGTTTTATGTGGTGATTGCTGAACATGGAAAGAACTGGAAGTACCCGAGCAGACGACACCAGCGTCTTCCTTGTGGGCACAGTTGCTGACACCCCAGCCGTTGTGGGAGCATTCCGCGATGGAGGATTCATTCCCGCTGCAGTGGAGGTTATCCATGAGGACTTCACCAGTGCCTTGACCAAAGTAGGCTTCACCTGGAGTTGAAAGGACTGCTCCACACTGAAGTGCTCTGCACACAACCTGGCCATCATTTTTGTCCCAGTCATCATCACAGACGGTTCCCCAGGTGCCGCTGTGAAAGACTTCAACACGGCCCTGACATCTGTTCTGTCCGTTTACCAGTCTGAGGGATGAAGAACCGGCTGTTGTCCCCAGCGGTGAAGATGCTGTAAAAGTTGGTGAAGATTTTAACCACACATGTCTCTAGAGATACTGTGAAGTAATGACTCTTGGCAGAAAAGGATAGGAAGTCAGGAAATTCAAACATCCAGGACTCAGCAGTTGTAGCATTGCTCACTGTGGAGGGTGGAAGACTTTCTGGTTTTAAAAGATAGGAAAGGAATAAAAATCCCAGAAATCAATACTAGACATTTAAAACCTGTTGGTACACCTTTGTGTCTGTTGGTTTTTTCACACTAAGTACATGTGTCCATATCCGCACACACCCGCACATGTACTGTTTTCTGTCTGGCACACCAAAGAAAAGAAACAAGTCCTATGAGAATATGTACACCCATGTGGTGGGGGGGGGGATAATAGAAGATTGCAAAGAGTAGGAAGACATAGCTTACCTGATGAACGAGGAGTCTCTGTACTGGTTGGAAGCAATTCTGATTGAGAGAGAGAGAGAAGGTAATCATTCTTAAAGATATATACAGAATGACTTCCACATTTGTGTGAAAGGGTTGGGGTTTTATGTGGGGATTGCTGTACATGGAAAGAACTGGAAGTACCAGAGCAGACGACACCAGCGTCTTCCTTGTGGGCACAGTTGCTGACACCCCAGCCGTTGTGGGAGCATTCCGCGATGGAGGATTCATTCCCGCTGCAGTGGAGGTTATCCATGAGGACTTCACCAGTGCCTTGACCAAAGTAGGCTTCACCTGGAGTTGAAAGGACTGCTCCACACTGAAGTGCTCTGCACACAACCTGGCCATCATTTTTGTCCCAGTCGTCATCACAGACGGTTCCCCAGGTGCCGCTGTGAAAGACTTCAACACGGCCCTGACATCTGTTCTGTCCGTTTACCAGTCTGAGGGATGAAGAACTGGCTGTTGTCCCCGGCGGTGAAGATGCTGTAAAAGTTGGTGAAGATTTTAACCACACATGTCTCTAGAGATACTGTGAAGTAATGACTCTTGGCAGAAAAGGATAGGAAGTCAGGAATTTCAAACATCCAGGACTCACCAGTTGTAGCAGTGTTCACTGTGGATGGTGGAGGAGTTTCTGATTTTAAAAGATAGGAAAGGAATAAAAATCCCAGAAATCAATACTAGATATTTAAAACCTGTTGGTACACCTTTGTGTCTGTTGGTTTTTTCACATTAAGTACATGTGACCATACCCGCACACACCTGCACACATACTGTTTTCTGTCTGGCACACCAAAGAAAAGAAACAAGTTCTATGAGAATATGTACGCCCAAGTGGTGGTGGTGGGGGGAATAATAGAAGATTGCAAAGAGTAGGAAGACATAGCTTACCTGATGAACGAGGAGTCTCTGTACTGGTTGGAAGCAATTCTGATTGAGAGAGAGAGAGAGAGAGAGAGAGAGAGAAGGTAATCATTCTTAAAGATATATACAGAATGACTTCCACATTTGTGTGAAAGGGTTGGGGTTTTATGTGGGGATTGCTGTACATGGAAAGAACTGGAAGTACCCGAGCAGACGACACCAGCGTCTTCCTTGTGGGCACAGTTGCTGACACCCCAGCCGTTGTGGGAGCATTCCGCGATGGAGGATTCATTCCCGCTGCAGTGGAGGTTATCCATGAGGACTTCACCAGTGCCTTGACCAAAGTAGGCTTCACCTGGAGTTGAAAGGACTGCTCCACACTGAAGTGCTCTGCACACAACCTGGCCATCATTTTTGTCCCAGTCGTCATCACAGACGGTTCCCCAGGTGCCGCTGTGAAAGACTTCAACACGGCCCTGACATCTGTTCTGTCCGTTTACCAGTCTGAGGGATGAAGAACTGGCTGTTGTCCCCAGCGGTGAAGATGCTGTAAAAGTTGGTGAAGATTTTAACCACACATGTGTCTAGAGATACTGTGAAGTAATGACTCTTGGCAGAAAAGGATAGGAAGTCAGGAAATTCAAACATCCAGGACTCACCAGTTGTAGCAGTGTTCACTGTGGATGGTGGAGGAGTTTCTGGTTTTAAATGAGAGGAAAGGAATAAAAATCTCAGAAATCAAGACTAGATATTTACAACCTGTTGGTACATGCTTGTGTCTACACTTTTCCAGACTAAACACATGTGCGCATACCCACACAAACCCAGGCACACCCTGGTTACTGTCTGGCACATCCAAGAAAAGAAACAAGTCCTATGAGAATATGTATGGTTTCCCCAAGTGGGGGGGATAATCGAAGATCGCAGAGAGTAGCAAGTCATAGCTTACCTGATGAACGAGGAGTCTCTGTGCTGGTTGGAAGCAATTCTGATTGAGAGAGAGAGAGAGAGAGAGAGAGCGACTCACCAGTTGTAGTCCTTTTTTCTGTAGAAGGTGGAAGAGTCACTAATTTAAAATACAGAAAAAGTAAATGCTTCAATAGATATGTCAGTGCTATGTCTTCACATGTGTTTTAATCACCTTGTATATACAGGGTTTACGAAATTACTTCATCACATTTTTTGCCCAATCCTAACCAATTTTCCAGTGCTGCTGTGCCTATAGGGTATGTAGTGATTACTGTGTTGGGGAGGCAGTCTTGGAGGCCACCTCAAGGTATGGGAACATTTGTTCCCTTTCCCTTGGGCTGCATTGCAGTTGCACCGGTGCTGGAATGTTGGGTAGGATTGGGCTGTTACTATTCATGTTTTTTAGAGAATTTTACAATTTATATTCTTCTGTAGGAAAGAGAGGACAACCTCTCTACCTTGCACATAATCACTTATCTAGGTTTGAAAGCTGATCAAGGTATGAGCCTTCAAAAGAGCCTCTTTCCATTTTCATTCTGTCTCTGAGTCTTCCCTTTGATGTGTCTGCTCAAATGTCTGCCAGCCCCATAACAACTTCAAGAAAGAAGGGAAAAGTCTTAAACATACCTTACTTCTGCTGTGGATTATAAATATGACACAGACTGTCACTGTATTAAACAGGACAACAAAACATTTAAGTAGATACTTACCAGATGTAATGGGTGTTTCTGTGGTGGTTGGAGGAGCTGAAATGCATACAAGGGAGGCAAAGGAGAACAAAGCTTATTTTAATATCAGACTTGCGAAGTTCACAGATACATAATTTTTAGTAATTGCACATGGAAGGCAATTACCGATGAAATGTTTTGTCGAGAACCTGACTAGAATCTGGTTTCTCACCTTATGTTTACAAAAGAAAACCTGCACCAGTCAATACAGTTCATTCCATTTTAAGCCTCCATTATAACTCTGATCTTTGGCCTATTTTCTTGTCCTGATGACTTTCCAGAGTCTAACCTTATCTTATCTGAGATGATGCAGCTCTTTTTCCTCATACTTCTCTTTAAGTAAAGTTTGGAGAAACTACAAGCAGCATCTATTAGGAACTCTAAATAACCGGACTTCTAAATAGGTAAAAAACATTACACATTACTTACAGCAATGCACAATACTTTTACATAATTTCTTTTTCAATTTGATCACGGTTGCTATTCAAGTTTGAAACCCAAACTTCAAATAGTCAGAACATATAGTTGATTTTAGACTTAAAAAAAATACTGACAGACAACCATCCTGGGACTAAATTTATGAACATAGTCATAACTGACAATGTCCTGCTGATGAAGACTATGAATATGAATGAATATGCCATGAATATGCTCACATAAGCAGGAACATAAAATACTTGGAACATAAAATACTATATTATGTGCCTGGAAATCAGCACAACTAATTACCTGAGCAGATCACACTGGCATCTTCCTTATGATTACAGCCACTGGTACCCCGTCCTTGGTGCAAGCACTCTGCCAGAGAGGATTCATTCCCTCTGCACTGTACCTTGGTCCAGGAAGATTCTGCCTTTACCCTGATCAAATCTGGCCTAGCTTAGAGCTTCAATAATGTTTCCACATCCCAGTTGTCTGCACACAACTCGACCATCATCTATGTCCCATGCATCATCACAGATTGTTCCCCAGCTCAGGGAAGAATCTGGAAGTTTGGAAGAGCTACCCTGACAGGAGGAGCAAACTTCTTGACTCCCCAGAATTATTTTCTGAGTTCAGAGAAGCAGCTTCCTTATCAATCCCTCAGACTTTTTTTTTCTTGTCTCATCAGTGAGATGGCAGGAGAATCAGTAGCAGCAATGCACAGGAGAGGTGGCGGCTCCTCCCATATGTCGCATGAAAAGCAACAGTGCTACCATCTGGGACTTGGGAATATTTTGATCCTTCCCCTCCACCATTGTCACTCAGAAACACTGCTTTACAGAGCACATAGCGAAGTCATGGCAGCCTTTGGTACCTGGAATCTTCCCAAGAATTACTGCAATCTTATTTATTTATTTATTTATTTATTTATTTATTTATTTATTTATTTCCTCATGTACTGTATGAGAAGGGACCATAGTTCAGTGGTTGAACACCGGCTTTGCATGCGGATGATCCTGGGTCAAATGCCGGGAATCTCCAGGTAGGGAGGGAAAAGACCTACCTGAAATAATGGAGAGCCACTGCCAGTCATTGTGCACAGTACTAAGCTAGATGGACCTGTGATTGATCTGTACAAAGCAACTGCCTGTGTACCCCCAGGCTTCCATATTCCTGGGAAGCCTGGGGGTATTTGACCATAAACACTTCTCTCTCCCTGTTGCTGGACCGTTGAGCTGAGGAAGAGACTTGGGCTGGCCATTAAGTTCTGTGTAGATAGTTATGAGGATGGTTGTCAGGAAAGCCACTGGAGAAGAAATCAGGCTGACGGAGGGAAGTAATACTCAGTAGTTAGCATGCACACAACCCTTCCCACTCCCTGTTTTTCCTTTTTACTGAGTCAGCAGTTGATGGGGGGGGGGGCGCACAGGTAGTTTTTCTCTGTTATCACCATCCCAGGCTGCAGAAGACAGGCCACCTGGGAAATCTCTCCCCCAAGAAAATCAACTGAATTCCAGGGGTTCTTGTTAAAAATGATTTTGCCATTATCACAGTTACTATTGAGAAATTTTTCATGGTACCATTGGTCTAGATCAGTGCTTCTCAACGTTTGTCCTCCATTGTACCACTTCACATGGCCCACCCACCGCAGGCACTCGCTCACAAGTCGATCCCACAGATAAGTCGAGAGCAGGTTTTGAGCCAACAATCATGGAATTTTCTATGACCCTCGGATAAGTCGGGAGTTAAACTTAGGGGGGTGTCTGACTATAGTTTTGTCTGATTTTACCCGAGGCCAGATCCTGAAAAATAACCCACCACTTGTTACCTAAGAACTGTAGTCTCTAATTTATTAAAAACATAGTAAAAGATCATAAGATACATTTTTATTCTTTTTAAATTCTGGTCTTTATCACCTTTTTGTAAGCCCTATCAGAGTAAGTGCACTGTAAACAACATAACAGAAAAACACTGGTTCTCAACCTGGTATTCATGTAGTCCCAGGCATGCTCAACAGGACCTTTAGGGATACTTGAAAAAGAATGGAATAATGGCAGAAAAAGGCAGGTCATGTTCCAGAATGCCTTGCAAGGACCAGCAAGGCAGGAAGGGAGGTAGCTAGTTGGCTGTGAAAGCCCCACCAATAGCTAGTTTTTGGTCATCAATTCATCTATGAACCAGTGATTGAAAACCAGCACAGTAAAAAAGCTGAAACATAATATGGAAAGTGATCAATCACCCAGAATTTCTCAGCACACTTCTGGTGCAAAACAGTGCAAAGGCAGAGTCTTCTGTTCTTCAAACAGATAAAAAGAGAAAACACTGTGATAAATATATGAAGTCTGGGCTTTCATATAGAGGAGATAAGGGCTTGTATTATTAATTACAAACATTTTGCTAATATGAAGGGTACAATTGATGGAAATGGGCTGCCAAGGGATATGCAAGTGAAAAAGGTTGGCAACCACTGCAGGAGAACCATGAATCAAATCCACCTTTAAGGTGTCTGGTGTATTCAGCCAGAAACTCTACGTACAACATACAACCCATAACACATAACTGGGAGTGTGCAATTCAATTCACAGCAAAGAGATGCAGCTGCATATATTTGCAACCCTTTTTACTCAGAAGTAGACCCATTGCTTTCCATGGGTGTTATTCTTAAGTAAGTGTGCACTGAATTGTAGCCTGCTTCAAATGGAAAGGAGGATTCCCATCCTGGTGTTTCAAAAAACAGACCTGCTTTGCAAGCATTTGGAAAGCAGAACCAGGCTGCAGCAGAAGGAAGGAGAATAAAAGGTTAACAAATTACTTCTAAGGAGCTGTGCCTGCCTTCTGCTTGAGAAACATAGTGCCTGCCTGTCTGCCGCCTGAGAAAGGAAACTTTGGCTCTGCCCTCTGTTTGACCCGGAGATCAGGCGAAGTGATAACTGGAGCTTGATTACTTGGCAAAAATTTCACGTACTATAGGCGAGTATCTATGGTACTCTTTGTTCTACCAGAAGTACCACTGGAAGTATGGCAATGACATCATCACCAGTTACTTCTGGGTTGGGAGGCCAGATGCGATGTCACAAACACAAGTGATAGACTCAGGGTGGATGGGAGGGCTTTTTGGAGTGTGGAAAAGCATGCTTTGGAGCTCTGCCTGCCGAGCCAAGCTTCCTGCTGCAGTTTGTTGTGTTGCATTCCTGGTCTTGCTGCCTGGTGGCAGGTGTCCAGGGTACCACCAGAGTAACACGAGTACCACTAGACACCACCTCAAGTACCCATACCACTGGTTGAGAAACACTGGTTTCGAATGGTTTTATTTTCATAGCAGTCCACTGTATCAAAAAAAAAAATATCCTGACCTTTGGCCAAAATGGGCAACTCCTAAAGCTGAAATGGCTTCACCACACCCAAAATGCCTACACATCACAGCTGCATCTCTTTGATCCCAGATGTTAACACAAAAACTATTCCCCATTTTCTATCAAAATAAACTTCTACGCAGCCTTCACATTTTGCACTTCCATTGACCAAACAAATGGGCAAGATCTCTTTTTTTAAAAAAGATAGGTAGAATGATAAATTGTAAGGTAGAAGGAAGTGGCTGCAGGACCCAACAGTTCCTTGCACAGGCAACAAGCTTCTTACTAGTCCTCTGGATATTGCCTAATAAATATAACCACCACCACCACCACCACCACCACTGTGCACAGCTATGAAGTCTACATGTGATGCCTCAGCAAAGCTCCTCACCTACTTTCAACCTTTTAAGAAAGATCAGCTACGGGCTGACTTTTACCTAACTAAACCAATGGTCCAGTACTGCCAGTATGCATGGTTATAGTGTTTCCTGTTGTACCATACCTTCACGAGTACTAGTAGGAGGTTCTTTGGTAGATACAGCCTCAGTCTGCTCTGGAGTAATAGGGGGTGAAGTACTGGTTCCTGGAAATGTCACAAATAATTAAAAAATAAAATAAAATCAGTAATTCAATCAAATGCCTGAGGCTGTCTTAAATTAGAGATGGACAGCCCAATCCTAAGCTACCTGATGCATCAGGACTGCAGTGGTGCCAAAACTGCATCCTGTGTGCAACAGGGCAGCCACTGGCAGCTCGTCAGGGGAAAGGGACTTTTGCCCCCTTCCCCTGGTTAAGAGAAGTAGCCCTGCAATGGGGCTACTCGATTCTGCGGCAGCCCTTGGACCGCCGCAGCCCGACTTGGAGCTCAGGATCCAGTGGAGCTGAGCTCCACCAGTCCCACCTCCCTCCTGCACTGCTCCCTTCCTGCCCTCTGCCCGCCTCCCTCTGCCCCAAAACGCCTGCTTCCCACCTCCCCCCTACACCCCCACCTACTTCTCCACTGCCCGGCAGTTTGGACAACAGCAGAACAGCGGAGCAGCAGTGTTACACTGGTGCTAGCCCAGCGCCAGAGCTGGCGCTGGGCTAGCTCTGGTGCTCGGCTGGTGCGAAGGGCTCGTAAACGTGCTTTATGGCCCTAATATACTTGATTTATACTTGTGATTCAATTCTATCAGAGCTCACCACTGTAATGCTAATCCTGCTGCTGCTCTGCTTCGGCTGTTACTACTACTACTACTACTACTATTACTACAACAAACATTTTTTGTGACTACCAGCTAATTACTAAGATCAATTCTATGATGAGAGCTGATGTGGCTGTTTTCTTTATGATTAACAATGTATTGCCCATGTCTACATCTGTCATGACTTATGAATGCGAGTTGCGTGTGCATTTATTTTAATGGAGATTATCAAATGCTCCGTGTTGGACAATGGTTTGTATTATCTGTAGGCACCGTATAGGGTTGAATCCAACGAATCATGAGCAGAAGGAAAATAGCCGTAAGTGTTGTTTGGCAGACAATTTTACAAGAAATAACATTAACGTGTGCAGGGATGGCCCACCAATGGGGCTTATAAAATGGTCACTTCAGGGAGCACTTCCTGGATTGTAAAGGAAGAGGGCAGCAGAAGGGAAGAGAAAATGTGGAGGGGAGGAGAATCCTGAGTGAGAACAATGGCAAGCAGGAGAAGCAGAGACTGGCACATCACTGAGTAAAGAGGGGCAGCATTTAGCATGCTGCCTCAGGTGCCAAGACTGCTATCTAGTCCAAGCTGTTGGCTGCAACCTAATCCCTTTAGTGAAGTTTGGCATCCTTTTTCTGTCTTTTCCATTCATCACTTTCTGATATGTGTAGGGGCCTTCCCCTGGAGGGGCCTGCAGCAGGCCTCAGATTGGCTAGAGGGGAAGGGGGTTCCAGCACCCTTGTCCTCCTCCCTAGCAGAGCTGCCAAACCTGGCCTAGGAGCAGGAGCTGTTCACCTCACAGCTCCCTTCTTCACACTGACTGCCTCTCATCCCTGGCCTCCCTGTTTTAGGGAGCAAGCCCACCCCCTTTGGCCCCTCCCCTTCCTCCAGGTGGGGCAGAAAAGGCCCTTCCTGTTCCTGGCTTGTTTCCTGTAGTGTTCCTTGTTGGCCCTGCCAGCTCACCTCTGGCTGGTTGAGGTGAGCCAACCTGCTTTGCCCCCTTCAAGGGCAGTGAAGCCTCCCCACCCTGGGCATGGGGTGCCTGCTCCCGGGTAAGTCAGGGGTCAGGGCATCTGGGAGGGGCCCTGACAATATGCATACCTTCATTAGACTTAGGGAGTGTGATAGGTGTAGTTGTTTCTGTAATGTCTGTGCCGGTCAAGAGACATAGAATGAAAATTATGAGAACGCAGAAGCAAATACAAAAGAAACTGTAAGGCTTTCAGGAATGAATGAAATCATGGTAACCTTCTACAAGTATGGAACCAGAAATCCATTTATTGTGAGTCTAGAAAGGACCATTCTGCACTATGAGTAGACTTGTAATATGTCCAAAGCAGAGAGACTTGCCTGTTGGTGGAGAAGTTGGCAATCCAGCATCTATTAAAACAGAAGCAGAAATTATTATTTTTGTGGTTATTGGATTTTCCTTCTCTACGTAATGTTGCTATCATATGGTGTTATTATAGGAACCCTTCTTGTTACGCATGCTGAGATCTTTTGCACCCTCATGTCCCAGTGACAGAAGGATCCCATAGAATTCAGCTGGGTTTCTAGTTTCCTAACTGATCACTGCATTAACAAAATTATATAGTACTCACTTCGTATACAGAATAATAACATTTTCCTAGCGCTTAAATATGTCTACATTGCCACGTCCTTCTTGCTGAACAGCTATCAGTCACTAGACACACTCATACTAGTAGCCTATCTGAAAAACCCCATATTCAGATGTATTAAGGCTTCCATACATTCTTTGATCACTCTAATGGCTGTCTCGATAATATTTGCTTTCTTGGAATATTTAAACATTTGTAACTTGAAAAGAGTCAAATCTGAGGTGTTGATCTTACCTGGTTGCATGTTAAACACGCACACAAAGCAATCTGATCCACAGTTATTCAAATCTTTTGGTTATCCAGATTCATTTGTTCTGCCAGAGTAATCCCATCTCAATTACATTTCTGCTTGTTCAATTGTTGACCTAATATTTTGACAACCCCCTGCGGACTACTTAAATAAGCGAGGTTGTACTCGTTTAGATACAAAGATGGCTGCTTTTTTGGAGAGGCATTCTGAATGCAACATCATAGCTCAGTACATCAGAGATTTGTCTGCAGTTGCAAAAACTCTACAGCCTTTGAAAGCGAAAGAAGAGCTGTTACCTGAACAGAGGACACCGACATCTTCATTGTGACCGCAGTCACTTACATACCACTCCGCATGAGCACAGTTCCAGAGATAGTCTTCACTCCCTGTGCAGTTCACATCATCCAATGCTACGTCTCCTTTTCCACGGCCAAAATAAGACCAACCATACACAGTTTTTCCTTTTCCACACCCAAGTTGCCTGCACACTACATGTGCATTGTTCATATCAAAGTGGTCGTCACAAACTGTCCCCCAGGCTCCTTTATGAAGAACTTCTACTCTCCCGACACATCTGTCCCAGCCATTCACTAGTCGCAAATCCTGTGCACCTTTCCAAAATGCAAGTGAAGAGGTATTAATTAAAACAACAAAAGTATATTGGGTTTATTTTAAAAGTTTTAAGTTTTATTTTTAACTTGAAGACATGATACATTCCCCTTAGATTGTAAAGCCTCCGAAGACTAAAGAAAATAGAAGGTAGTGGATGCAGTGGCATAGCTAGAGGGGGTGCAAAGGACTACGTTTTTCAGCGAGCCTCACTGCGGCATGCAAGCAGCCCCTCCCCCTGCTCTTTGGAGCCATTCTCGGTGGTGGGAGCAAAATGGAATAGAATGCCTTTGTTTTGTTTCACTGCCAGGCTCCAAAAGGGAGGGGGATGGCGGCCTGCATGCTGCAGTGAAGCTCCCTGCAAAACATAGTGCTTTGCACCCCCTCTGGCTATGCCACTGGGTGGATGCATACAATCCATATGATAACTCCTAGGAGGACTGATTATATCTACAGAAATATCTCAACGGCCTTCTTTAACAACTGCATAGTTGTTACAGTTCCAGAGGAAACAACAACTGCACAGAAACTTCAACTGCAACTTAGAGCAGAGGCTTGACAAGCACCTGTTGGAGATTCTCTAAGAGGATTTCCTGCCTAAGGCAGGGGGTCGGACTAGATGACCTATTAGGCCCTTCCAACTCTATGATTCTATGAGAACAGTCCAAAGGGGGGGGGGGAATATTACACATATAATTGAATTAGTTCCTTGCTGCCTATTCAAATGGCCTGGATTTTCTCTTTCTCTCAAAACTGCAGCAGCCTCTCAAGGTTACTTTTCATTCTAAAAAATAATAATAATTGGAAGGGCCTTTTACATTACACATACATTTGTGTGTAATGACTCGCTTGCCCCTGAGAGTCACCAGCGAACAAAATCCAAAGCTACTTCTTCTAATTGTTTATAGTTTCCATTACAAAAAGCATTGCACATTCAAAATGTGTACACACTGCATTTTTAAAAAACATTCTTGTATTTTTTGAACCCTTGGACTTCTACTCCTGTTTTTTTTTTTTTTGTGCATCTCAAACACATGGCATCAAGAGATAACATGAATCTGCAGTGTTATCATCCTTCATTGCAAAATGATCTTTCGCGCATTAACTTTCAGGCTTGGCTTGCACTAGTTTCAAGAAAATCCCATTTTCAAGGTCATTGGACAAGCACCCCACCCCCACCGCCAAGACCTAAGCAGTACCTGATCCACGAAGGAAAGCAGAGTGTAAAAGCATCCAAAAGAAGAGAATCTGGGCACCCATTCTTCAGGTGGATTTCTGCTCATCTAAAGAAATGGGGAGTTTCCGAATTTATATGAATTCTAATCTGCACCAGAAAACACGTGCAATGCAATTTGATCTTTCTTCTGGAACTCCCCAATCTTTGTCCAGGAAGTCCAATATATTTTCATTTCTTAATCCATATCCTTAGAAATGGACAGTTACTGATGATTATTGCTCTGGAGATGTTAGGGGGAGGGTCTGTTTCAAACCCTCAAAAAACTCCTTTGTAATCACGCATAATGCTATCTGAGGCAACTGCTCCAGGAAATGCTAGTTTTCAGAGGTAATGGAATAATCTAGTCTGCTTTTCAAATGCCAAGACATTATGCTAGAAACAGAGCATACTGTGTTTTACTCTTGCAGGAAAATTGTTAAAGATTACAGCAAAGTCTATGTTCCCCCCATAATCTCTCTCCAGCGTTAGCTAGAACCTCTGGCCCCCTTCAGTATCTTGCTTTTCAAAAAAAGAAAAAGAAAAAAAAAAAGCCTTCTGATTCTCCTGTTCTGTGCATCCCACTCCTTCCACTGGAACTTCTTGTTCTTCAGCAGACACCCCTTCTTGCTATCTTCCTTTGTGGGGAGTGCCTTCTCTCTTGTCCAAGAACTCTTCGTCCATCAGAACAAGTCTTATGGCCCAATTCTTATAGTACTGGAACTAGTGTTCTGGCAGCATAGGGTCCTTAATAGCGGTTGCAAAATGCAACACGCCATACAGTGCAGACTGGCAGAGGGAGAAAGAGCCCTGGCACTCGTAAGTTACTGCGAGGGGTGGGCAGAACGGGGCATGGGGGAACAGAGAGAAGACTAGGGCAGGAAGAAGGGTGAGCTTGGAATGGGGTATCTCTGATATCCTATCATTCTTCCCAATTTCAATCCACCTTCCCGGGTCCACTCAGACTTCCACCAGTTATATAGCTGGTGTAGGTTCAAGTATACCCAATGAGGCAGCAAGGGCTTATCCTGAGCCTAAGGAACAAATGTTCCCTTATCCTGAGGATGCCCTTGGGGCCCCTAACTCCCCCACTGGATGCAGCAAAAGCCCTCTTGATGCAGGTGTATCACTGCGCAGGGAGTTAGGTGGAATTGGGTGTTAGTGTGAAAAGGCATGCCTCAAGCACTATCATCTCCACCATCAGGGAGACTAACAGCCCAACCCTATTCTTGGGCAGCCTGCTGTGCCACTGATACAGCCGCCACTGCATCCTGTGGAACAGCTGGGCATGCTGGCTAGGAGAGGTCAAAAAAATGTTTACTTACCTCCTCCACTGCTCCCTGGTCCCCTTTGGACCTAATCAGATCTACATTGGCTTTTCTGCTAGTGTAGATCAGTTAAGACGAAGGCGGCATGTCAGGTCTGCAACAGGGCCTCCAGATCCCATGGATACTACTGCTGCCAGGATCTGCCCCGCCTTGTCCTGATCCCCAGCCCAATCCATCTCCATGACCAATCCAAATGCCAGTCTATGTGGCACCACTGCTTGTGCACTGGTTCTGGCCTTTGCACCAGCGGCTGCACTCTGCAGACTGTCAAGAGATAGCCATGATTGTGGCACATTAGGTGACTGACCTCGAGATCTGCCAGTATGCAATGCAGATAGGATTGGGTCCTAGCTCGCATTTGAAAAAAGAATGTAACTTCATATTATTTTCAGGGAGCAAAACAAATCTGCAAATGCCCTGCAAGTCCCCCACTATGCCTCTCTTACCTCCCATGTTATCCATGTTGTTTGGAGCTACAGATTCAGAAGAAGTAACTGCTGAACTCCCCACACACACCCTTGCCAGACTCCCATGATAAGCAACTTGGTTGTCTGCCCTGTTTGCGAGCTCAAAACTGTAGGTGTGCTGAAGATATGGTAAAATTTGCTGGAAAATACTCTCCAGCCAAATCACTAGCGAGAAAGCAATTCTTTGTTAAGTGTTATTTATTTAAAATATTTTTATCCCACCTCATTTATGGAGGTTTCAAGGAGGGTCACAGCACAACAAAAAAAAATTGTTTTGTAACAAAGTAAAAACACCATAAAACAACAACATCAAAATCAGTATAAAACCAATAAAAGAAGAACAATAACCAAAGGAAATAAGCATTTCAAAGATAGCTGTTGGCATCCTTCAGTCTCGGAAGACTATGGTATTGCGCTCTGAATGGTGGTTCTGGAACAGAGTGTCCTCTCCAGTGTGCAAAGCCTGGGTAGAGTAGATATGGAGGATAGACTGTTACCCATGCAGCAAATCCCCCCTCTCCGTGTCGCTGAAATTGTCAAATGGAAAGGCAGAAGCCAATACGGTTGGCTCCAGCGGCGTCGCAGGAGTTGCCAGAATATGACTGTGTTCAGCCATGAACTGCCTCAGGGACTCCGGCTCCAGATTTTGCCTCAAGGTTGACTCCTGAAGCCTCTTCATTAACTGGATAGAGCCACAAGGCAGTGGAGGTTTGGGATCAGAGTTTTCCTTCTCTTAGATGAGCTGCCTTCCCAGGCTAACGAGTCCCATCTACCCGGTGGCTGTTTAGTCGCCTCTTACAACAAGTACAGTCAAACTGAGGGCCTATTCTCAGCCCCCAGGGGTTATTTCAAAGATACTCTGAGAAATAAATGGATATGAAGAAACACAAAAGGGAAGATGCACCATGAACTTCACAGAGGAGAAGATTCAACAAGGAAGATTCAACAAGGAGGGAGTCATAATGGCGAAGGCCCTCCTGAGCTTCTGATCTTAAATTGGATAATCACAGGACAAGAGAGCCCTTCCAGATGACAGTATAAGGGTAGATTCATATGGGAGAAAGGCTTGCTGTTCCTTGGACTGGCTGTTACCCCCAAGGAAAGCAATCAAAACTTTCTCATAGTTCTATTATAGACCAAAGGGCAGGTTCTTGTTATTTGTGTGTACACTACATTATCTGAAACCTGACAATACTGATGTGGAATTATTTTACAGCCTTGACACATGGAGGGCTCTTTCCCTCTGACTGATCTGAAGCAGAGTGGGAAGCAGACATGCAGAAGATAGAATCCTAATGCTCAAGTAATGCAGGAATCAGTCCCTGCCATTCAAATCCATTATGAAAGAAAGTCATCCACTGTGGACAAATCATACAGCTTTAAAATATTTAGGTACCGTACTAGACAACTGCAAGGTTCACATACAACAGTCCTTCAGACTTTGCCACCAGATTCCAGCAATGGAAT
Organism: Tiliqua scincoides; assembly: GCF_035046505.1. Taxonomy (NCBI): domain Eukaryota; kingdom Metazoa; phylum Chordata; class Lepidosauria; order Squamata; family Scincidae; genus Tiliqua; species Tiliqua scincoides. The sequence goes on from NC_089823.1 coordinate 174,173,708, forward strand.
CATTTAGCTTGCACATTAAATTGGTAAACAGATTGGATCTAAGAACCAGAGGTTACCCTCCCTTCTCTCCACCTAACTCTTATGTGCATTGTGACACCAAGATCAGATGGCTGTGGGGCCAAAATCATTTTACAATTAAAGATTTTCATGGCAAAAAAATGGCAAAGAACAATGAATAATGGAGGTTCTGGCACTTTGTACAGGCATTAAACTCCCTATTAAAAACAAAGATGCTTCATTATTAATTCAAATATAATAGACTGATTACTTACGAGTAAATGGGCAAAAGCAGGAAGGAAAGCAGGTGACATCAAGGCTGACCTTTGTGGTCGTGGCATGATTATTTATATACTTTCTGTAATAACACCTCTTTGCAAAACATCTGTCAAAAGTCTTTATGAAACAAAGACATCTTGGTTAAAGTTTAATTGATTGGCATGTGTTTCTCCATGTGTCTTTTGCTCAGTGTAGGAAGTCCTGGGAACGATCTGTCCTTCCTTTCTTTCTCATTCTTCGTTTATTTCAACACTGTTAATTAAACACATTTAATTCATTTCATGAATGGGAACAAAAATGTCCTTAGGTATTACCTTGCCTTTTAGCATCTGGTTCATAGACTCACACGGACATATGAGAATATAGGCAACCTGAGCGTCTCCCTTTTTTAACCCCTACAGCGATTCAATGGGAACAATATATAATCAGAAAGCTGGAGTAGCATAGAGGCTAACAGCCCAATCCTGAGCTGCCCGGCACCCAGAGGAGCAGTGGGGCTGAAATGGCTGCCACTGCATCCTATAGCCGCTGAGCAGCAAGGTAAGGAAGGAGGCCCCAGAATAGGGCTATTTAGCTCCATTTAACCAGCACAGAAAAAAGCAGCCTTGTGTTGGGCTTCGAGGCCCGATGCAGGGCTCTGGATCCGGCAGAACAAAGCTCCACCGGTCCCCTCCCACCCCAGTCCTTCGCCCAGCTCCCTCCCCATGCCACACTTTCCCCCCGCCCAGAATGCCTCCCCATTCACCTTTCCACTATCCAGAGCAAGGGTCGAGCTTGGGGCCTCCAACCGACGATAACCCATCATGGATGGGCCCTGGACTGGCACCAGCGCTGGGCCAGCAGTAAGTGTCACTGACATGCTTTAGAGCATGTTTGCGACGCTCAGCACTGGTGCTAGGCCCATGCTGACTGCATAGGATCGGGCCCCAAGGCTGCAATCCTAATCAGCCTTACATGGCAGTAAGATCCATTGAGCTGACTAAGACCCAGAGTAGGTATGCATAAAATTGCAATCACAGCAAATTAGGAATTGCCTGTTTTGAATTTTGCTTCACCGCAAACTCATTAGATCGTGTTAGAGGCAAGCAACTCCCTCTCAGCCTCAGCTGCAATGTGGGGATACCTACTTGACAGGTTTGTTATAAGGGCTACATCATGATAATTCATTAGAAGTGCTTTGCACACTCAGAAAGGGCTATACAAATGTTAAGTTAATGGGAGTTGAGGTAGCAGTTGCAACAGATGGGCAAGCAGATGCCCACTTATTCTTCCATATGTGCCCAGTGATACCACTCGGAGGACCTCTGCTCTAGCCTAACACTCTTGTCTCCTTAAATCTTCCTTGCCATTCTCTTCTTCCTTTCAAATCCAGGGAGGCACTGGCATTCCTGGGGGTGACAAAGTGCTAAGTTTTTCCGAGTGCCTCAATCACGGTGACCAGATGTCATAACCGCAAAAGAGGACAAAGCACCCCGAAATGTAGGACATCCAACAAAAATGTAGGACATGATAAAATAAAAGCTAGAAAGATTCATAAGTTCATGTGGCTAATTTAAACACTATATTGCTTATTATTAAGTTTAAAACTATATTACATATAATTTATTAATTACAAGAAGGCTATGCACTGCCTGCAGGGGTTCACTCACAGGGAAAAGGAGGACATTTAAGTTATTTTCCAGGAAATGAGGCTTAAAAAAAAGGACATGCTCCGGAAAAACAGGATGTCTGGTCATCCTGGCCTCAATGTATCCTGTAAGCTGCCCCTCCCCCTCACCATGGGAGCCATTGTGACCGGTGAGAGCAAAGCGGAGGAGATGCCTGTGTGCTGCTCTCACTGCTCAAATTGGCTCTGACAAGGAGGGGGAGGGGTAGCTTACCAGGCGCATTGAGGCACACTGAAAATCTTAGCACTTTGCCTCTCATAGGAATACCAGTACGGGGGGAAAGATGGGTAAGCACAGAGATGTGCCCCCTGCCAGTCTGCTGTTTTAGATGATTGCTTCAGTCAGTTTCATGCCCATTTGACCCTGCTGAAAAGGCTCAGGAGCCATGAACCTTGAAGGAATTCTAAGTTCAAGAAGGTTCATCAGTCAGAATAACCTTCCAAGGTGGAGGAAGTGCTCGTGAACAAATCAGACATGCAGGAGGATATGAAGCTTTCTGGCATTGTGAGATAGAACAAGATTTAAAGCCCTAAGGGTGCAATCCTACCCTGCGCTGGAACAGGCAAACCAGGCGGCTTCCTCTGTATCCAGCATAGGATAGGGGCCAAAAGTGGCTGAACCAGAGGCAAGGGGAAACTTTACCCCTTATCTCTGGGAAAGGTGCCCTTTTCCCTATAGGTCTCCTCGGACTTAAGCCACCTCAAGCGGTGGTACAAGACCGAGCGGAGCAGCTTGAAGCCACTCCATTCTCCCCAGGAACAGGGGTTGGGATCCGGCATAACTGCCACCTCCCACTCCCCGCCCAACCGCCCCCAGAGCCACACACCACCCATCTTCCCCCGGCCAGGAAGGCCTCCCTCCCACCTCCTCCCTGCCTACCTCAGAGGCTTGCATCAGCCCAGTTAGGCCAACACAAGCCTCAGTGCCTCTGTCGGTACAGAGGTTTGTTCCAGCCTCCACAAGCTAGCGCACCTCTGCACGCCGGCCTAGCCAACTCCTGAGGAGGCGCAAATGTGCCTTATGGCATGTTTACGACCCTCCTGGGCCAACGCAAGGGACTTGCACCCACCCAAGTCAAGGGCTGGATTGCGCCCAAAAGGACTGAGTGGTGACACACAGACATACAATAACACATAGACACACAGCTGTCAAGGACTGTGAATGAACTTGAGGTATATGACCAGATTGCCATTGTTTAATCACTTATTGCTCAAGGGGAAAGTAAGTTTGGGTATTTGCTGGCACCCCAAGACCAGGAAAGGGCCTACTATGTCAACATACTGCTATTCTCACATTGCACAAAGCACCCAAGGAGGGAAGCAGGGAGCATGAAATGAAGTGTGCACTCATTTTTTGAACATTCACTTCTTCAAGGTTAAGGGGGCTTCAAGGAGTGGCTTGCAGCAGACCCCTTGAATACCCTGGAGTCAGCACTTGGTTGATTAAAGAAGTGTTCTCACTGGAATTTCAGGAGCTTAAATTGTCATGGGTAAGGGAGAGTGGGAGAAATGAATTTTAATTCAACAATTTGGAAGGACTTTCCAAATGCCTACAGGTGCTTTCTTGTGGAGCAGTGCACACAGATTATATTAAGATATCATATAGCAAACACTATCACATCTTATCTTTCCCAGCTAACAATCTTGAAAATTTACCTCAGTCATGTACCGAAACTATCCCTCTCATAAGCCAAGCATGAATTCCTTTTCTTTAGAATTCCTTCTTAATGGGGGGTGGAAGAGAAGGTCTATCAAATGAGAACCAATCCCACGTCAATAATAGTATTATGTATCCTTCAGTACATATAATAGATGCTTGTGGGAGTCAGAAGTGTTTATATTGTGATAGCAAAGCACAAATTTGCCCTGTCAGATAAGATCCATCATGTAATATATGTCTTTATGCTTGGATTTATTCTGTTTCTTTATTGTGCTTTTTGCACTGTTTATTTTATTGTTTCCAATTTTTTTTTGTTTGCTGTTTTGAAGATAAATATCCATAGAAATGCTAGATATAAATGAAGTAATACTGATATCTGCGTTGAAGTCCTTACTATGATGTGAAATAACCTGTCAGATATCCTGCTTGTAACAGAAGGGTACCTGCATGTCAACAGAAATCTCTTTTCATTAGCATAAAGCACTTACAGATGGGCAGCCCAGTCCTATTCAGTGCTGGCAGCACTGAATCCAGCACTGAAATTAGGCAGTCCAGAGGTCTCCTTGGAGTAAGGGAAAATTTTTCTCTTACCCCGTGTCGAGCCCCAGCCTGCCCAAAGGGGCCACTTGGATCTGTGCCCGCCCCATGTAAGGCTTTCAGGCCTGGGACGGGGGTTAGGATTTAGCGAAGGCCTCTTCCACCATCCTTACCCCTCCCTGTCTGTACCACCCCTCCTGCCCTCCCCTGCCCGTTCCTCTCTCCTCTTGCCCCAACACTGCTCAGCACTGGATTCATAGCTGGCAGACAATGCAGGCCTTCCTGCAGGTGCTGCTTGCTCGTGAGTCGTCACAAACATGCTTTACAGCATGTTTGTGATGGTTAGAGCCATCAATCAAAAACGACTGGGACCTGAGATATCAAGAGGCCCATAGGAGCAAGCTCCCTTCCCTATTCTGCAACTATAACGGCTTGGAATAATGGCTGAGAAAAGAGAACAATGGTTATCATCATCTCTTTTAAAAAGAAGCATTATGTGTCTTCACATTCTAGTCTTAGAGAACATCATATGTGATGGGGGTGTCTTTGTACCAAAAATCATTTCATGAGGTAGTGGATCCATTTGGAGGCTGTCATGCTTGTAAATGACTTCCAGTGTGAATCAATTTAATCTCTATACTACAGCAACCCCAGGAAGGTCAGTGTTGCATAGAGAATTCCTGTATGATTGAGCTAATCCATAAGGGAAAACATTTACAAAATGTACAGATATTAAATGGGAGCCAGTGGCATAGCTAGCAGGGGGCGGGGCAATCCACACCAGGTGCCAGCCTCAGGGGGACGACGACAACAATACCACTAGTGACCAAATTTAGACAAAATCATTATTTGTAGGAATAATACCATTATATTATATACCATTTGTAATTTACATCAGAATGTAGTGAAACCGAAGTGAAATCTCTCAATTCTATCAAAGTTATGGCCAAAAAACAAGAAAACAAAAATGCAATTGTCTTATATAACAAAAAAGTACAGTTTCCTTAATTCAAAACAGATCAATGAGACTGAAAGGTTCAAACAGCCAATGACGTTATTATGTCACCACATGAAACCAATAAAGTTTAGCAAGGTGACATCTGGGGGGGGGTGACACCAGGGTTGAATCCAGTGTTTGTATTGGAGAGGGCATGAGCACTACCTTAATTCCAGAGCCCAGATCAACCAGGTGGGTAGACCTGGGCTCCTGGTTGGCCTTTGTGGTCAAGGTTTGCTGGCTGGGTAGACATGGGCTCCCATCTGGTCTTGGGAGCACAGATCTACCTGCCAGGAAGACCAGGACTCCCATTCTGACTGGAGCCACCTCTTACAAGCGGGTAGACTTGGGCTCCCTTTTAGACTTGGAGCCCAGATCTACCTGCTGGGTAGACCTGGGCTCCCATTCCAACTGCCCTCTGGAGCCCTCTTCTAGTCAGGTAGACCTGGGCTCCTGTCTGGATTTGGAACCCAGATCTACCTGCCGGGTAGATGTGGGCTCCCATTTCGAATGGCGCCCAATTTCGCTCCCCATCCTGGCGAACTCCCTTACCCACTGACAAATTAATTTTGCCACATGGGGGCAAAAGTTCATGGCCCTCGGGTGTCAAATGACACAGCTACGCCATTGATGAGAGCCAACACCAAAGAGCTCAGTTGACTAAGGGCCCAATCTTATTCAACTTTCCAGTGCTGATGCAGTCCAGTGCTGATGCAGTATAGAGGTAAGGGAACATTTGTTGTCTTACCCTGAGAAGGCTTCTGTGATTGCCCCTGCACTGCAGGATGCAGCACATGGCCTGTTGGCATGGATGCACCAGTGCTGGAAAGTTGAATAGGATTGGGCCCTCACTCCTGCAATCACATGTGATGAGGTGATAGTGGAAAGATGGATCTTAGGATAAATAATTACAGAAATGGTATCTGTCACCTTGGTGGGATTTCACATTGTGTGGTAAGGTAGAATAATGGAATGCAAGATGAACTTGGTAGCTTAAACATTAAAATTTTTGGTCAATGCTCCTTATTGCTGAACAGTTTGAGGAGATAATGTAAACAGTATACGTAATATAGTTCCAAATAAAAATTTATAGGTTTGTGATGTAAGAGACTGACCTTAAATGGACTACGATCTAACTTTCGTGGATGTCAGCATTTTGGGCCTATGAGATAATTTGGGTTTGGATCACTTCCTTGCCCTATGAAAGTACATGGTAGAGGTTATTTTCAGAGTTAAGATCTAGTGACTTGTAGTATTTGTTTTCATTTGTTACCCCAGACACAAACTGTTTTCTCTCACACTGATTCCCATTATTTGGCATCATAAGCACTTGGTTTAGATCAGGCATCTCCACACTTTTTGGGATGTGGACCACATTAGATTTTTTAAGGGACTTCATGGGCCACACAGGAAGAAAATGTATATTTAAAAAAACCATCATGCTGGGCCGTTAACATTAAATTCTAAATTAGATACAAGAGAAGAAATTTTGTCAACATACCAAGAATCATATCAATTTTTCTTTAATTTGTAATAACTCGCACATTTAATTCAGAATTAGTGAGGGGTATGGTGCTGGTGTGGAACCACTTCCCTGGGCCTTTCCCAGCTCCTTCCTGCTGACAGGAGGGAACCTTCATACATCTAGCCCTGTGCTTCATGCCAGACAGCCTCATTCTGGGGTGCTGCCAAGGTTTTAAACTTATGGTTGCATTCTGCACATGCTCTCTTCATCAGCCTGTCTCCCTCAATGTTATTTGGTGTTCCTGTTGCTATTGAAGCGAGGATGCCATTTTCTGTATTGCAGAACCCTTTGGGAAGTCTCTGAGTGGCTCCCATTATTTGAAGCAAGCAGTCAAGCTAAGCCCGTGGCTTTGCTACTTGCTTTGTGGTGTAGGGACAGGATGAGGGATCTTAATAGGGGAGAACAAATCAGGCATAGGCCAGGGGCTGGACAAACCACCTCTGTGGGCCTGCAGGCGCTAGTTTGGAGACTCCTTTTTGACACGTCTCAGGTTTAAATGTCAATTAGATGGCACTGTTCAGCAGAAGAAAAATAATCTATTATGCAGTGTAGGAAACCCATAACATGAAAACTCTATTTCCTTTTTTGGAGTGAGTGTGTGTGTGTGTGTGGGGGGGGGGGGGTTACTAAACAAGGATATATCTTAACAAAAGGTAAAGTGCCTTAGCAGGACACAGAGCCACTACGTGGAGAATTTGAGGCATTCACGTTACAATCCTATACATATCTACTCAGAAATAAACCACAATGAGTTCAATGGGGTTTACTCCCAGGTAACTGTGGATGCAATCCTAGAATGCACTTGGACTGATCCAAGTCCCTTGCGCCAGCCTGGGAGTGTTGCAAAAGTGCCTTAAAACACTTTTGCGCCAGTTGTCGGGGAGCTGGGTCGGTGCACAGATGTGCACCGACTTCCCCATGTGGCCCCTGGCCCAGGGGAGAAGGTGAGTTGCATTGGCCAAGCTCGGCCAATGCAGGGGCATGGGGGGCGGGAGGGAGGCGTTTCAGGGTGGGGGGAGGGTGAGCAGCGGGTGCACCTCATCAGGTGGTGCAGATCCAAGTAGACCCATTGGGGCCGCTGCAGCGCAATATGGGGCAAGGGGAAATGTTTCCTCAGTCACTGAATTGCTTCTTGATTGTAAGCCCTGTTGGGTGAGAATCTATTTGTTTGATGAAACACTTATGATTCAATCCTATGCATGACTACTCAAAAGTCATATTCAGGATAAGTGTGTATAAGATTGCAACCCAGTAAACTTCTATGTGCTGTATTCTGTAAACGATAATGGAGTGAGGGTTAATTTTAATGTTCCATACTTCATTGGAAATGTCATAGTAGTTTTAATTATATGCGGGGTTGAGTCTGCGTTTGCCAAGAATTCATTTCCAGGAACAGAGCTGAGAGTGAATGGTGTCCATCCAGCAGGAAGCATAAGGGAAAGTCACTCTTTCACCTGCTATCCTCATTTACAATTTGGCTTTTGATTTGGCTTTTAGTAACCGAGACTTAAGACAATTAGGAAAAACACCTTTACTGAAGTGTTCAAAACAATGAGACCCAATTCATATGCTACCACAGTGGTGTGGGAGTTCTCTCCCTATGACTCCTAGAAACCACGCTCCCTTCCATGGAACTGGGCAACATTCACTTGGGAAGGAGCCATGCCATGTCCCCACCAGTACAGCTTTCTTCATCACTGTGTTACTGCTGGAGGGAGATGAGGGGCAGTGAAGTTTCACCAGTATAGAATAAATACTATACATGGTTGTAATTATGTTAGTCCTGCCGGCAATTTATGAAGAAAGTAAAACTTTTTTTCCCCCGAATGCGAAAGAACTCTTTGTGGAAATTTTTTTTCTTACCTCATGTGTCTTTAAACTGATCTATAAATATATGGTAAGAGCATTGGACACAGTCTAGTGAAAGTGAAGTGCACTGTTTTAACTAAATTTACTCCATCATTTTTGACAGGGATTTTTGTCAAGAAGACTAGAGAGCAGTACAAGCCTAATATCCCATATGCGCTGAAAAGATCCCCATGGGCTCACTTATGTTTAGGATGGAAGCATTAATGTGAAATGCTCCATTATTTTTCTTTCAGAAACCTAACATATGGGCAAAAGTTTTCTGTTCCTCAGAAATATACTTTGTTTCTTTTTTCTGTGGCTCTGAAGTGCAGGAATTTGGTTCCAGAATATGAAGAAATAGCACATTTACACCATCACATTTATCTTTATTTGGATGCATTTATTTTTCTGAATGCTATATGTGTGACAAAGTTACTACAGGACACATTCATTTTCTGGTTTGTGAAATAGCTTCATAATGAGCATAAAATCCTTTATTTGTGAAGATGGCATCACTTTCGAAGTGCACACGCATTCTGTTGGCATGGGAAAAGAGCACAAGGCCTGTCCCAGAACATATGTCTTTCTGGCTAAATGGATCTTGTGGCAGATTTGGGAACACTGTGATGACATCATAAATACATGACCCACTCTTCACTTCTAATCTGAAAAATGAATATTGGTCAGTTAATGGCTACATTAGGTTAGAGCAGGGGTGTCCAAACTTTTTGGCAGGAGGGCCACATCATCTCTCTGACACTGTCGGGGGCTGGGAAAAAAGAATTAATTTACATTTCAAATTGGAATAAATTTACATAAATGAATATATTAGAGATGGAATATGAATGAAGGTCTTGCAATAAAGCCTATAAAAGGCCTTGCACAAAGCAAGGCCGGCCTTTCCGTCACTGTCGCTGCTGCATCACAGACGTGAAACAGCAAGCAATAGAGGGAGCCCTCATCCCACAGCTCATGTGAGAGGTTGAACAGTCGCCCTCACGCTGAGAGCAGTTGCATCAGGCCAGTACAGACTCCAACAAGTCTCCAGAGGGCCAGAGACTCATTGGAGACTGAGGGCTCCCCGCAGGCTGGATTGGGAGTCCCCAAGGGCTGCAAATGGCCCCCAGGCCAGGGTTAGGGCAGCCATGGGTTAGACGAACATTCCTACATGCTCAACTGTTTCTTTGGAAATTCCCTTGACCTATTAAAGTGATTCAGAAATCATTATTTTATCTTCTCATTTCAATATATTTGGTGAATTGTGCCTAATACAACTGCATTAACGTTTAACCTGATGAAAACCTGCGCTATTTCTACAATTTGTTTCCACTTTCATTCCCAGTCCTCAAACAGTCCAATCCTATCCCCCACCATGTTATGGTATGCAGCCAAGCCAAAAGATTGTGTGCTGCATACTGTGGTGGGGGAGGGGAGAATCAGACAACCTGCAAGAGATAAGTATAAATATACTTACCTCCTGATAGGCTGGCCAATGTTGTATGGGTCTCCTTGGACCTATGCCAGTCATTTTGTTGGTGCATGTCCTAGGAGAGCCAGGGCGTCGGTCGAATGGGGGATAAGATCTGGCAAAAGTTGCTGCTGCTGCTGGATCCATGCCTCCCCCTTGATTTTTCTCCCTCCCTGTCCACTTACTCCGGGTTCTTCTCCCTCCCTGCCCACAAACTACTCCTGTGCCAGCTGCTGTCCAGTGTCCCAGGCAGCAGGGATCTGCCATTGATTTATAGCAGCAGCACTTTCTTTGCACCCTCCCAGGGTTTTTATGCTAGTCCTGCTGGTGTAAAAGGCCCATAGGATTGGGTCATATAAAAGCTTACAGTACTTTGATTCCCAACTATAACAATTTTGATGTGGCCATGTTTTTTGTCTAATTGATGAGTTTTTGAGAAAGAATTTTTGCAAACCTGATTACTTTTTTCCTATCTTGTTTTTCTTATAACTGAACAGCAAAGTACAAAAGAAAAAAAAAAACCACCCTGATGTTAAATGCCTAATCTATGTTTGAGAAGCCAAACAAGAAAGGACATTGATGTATTTAACACTTTCTTAGGACTATATTACATATTCATAATGCATTACTCACCGTATATCTGTAAAAGTGAGCTTTATGCGAAAATTACGTTCTACTTGTAATTCCCAAATACATTCTGCATCATTTGGGTAGTTATCCGGATAGTATGGACTGGCAATTGAGCCGGAAGAATTTGTGAGCAAGCCACCACATGTATAATTCTCCTCTAGAAAAATATGTGAATGGCATTCACATTAGACTGAACATATGGATTAATGATGAGATTATAGTAATCATGAATAAATGTGCAAAAATAACAACACCATAGCGCAGGGCGAAATCACAAATGACTTTGTGCTGGAATCCCATAATTAGGAATCCCCTTATATTTTATTTTTTCTTTTAACATTTGCTACAAAAGGAACTGATCTGGATTTGAACTATGGTTGCAGGAAGACCAGGAGGAGGTATCACCCTTTACCTGTGCCATTTGACACTGAGTTCTGGATTAGCTTCCCTATGTCTTTTTTCATTAAATAAATGGGAGTTATAGTCATGCTCTTAAAACAACATCTAGTTTGGTCCATACTCTGCTGTTACATATTCATTGAGAAAAGATTGCTAATCAAATTATGAAGACTTTAATTCTTATATTTATTAAGAGTTATTAACGTATATTAATTATTCTTAATTATGTATTATGTACCTACACTTATTAAGAATATAAGTTACCTGTCATCCTGGGCAATGGTGGAATTATAGGAAAAACTCCTATCAAACACAAAAAGGAAAAGGCAGTTTTAAATGGCAAGCATAATTTAAACAAAATAAATAAATGAATTAAGTTTTCTACATTTCAATCCAAAAACAGACCGTCTGCAATCAACCTGGCATAAGGGTTTCAAAAGCAAACCATAACCTTTAATATAAATTATGAAGTTCCATGCAAAACTAAAGATGTTACAATCAACTACATCTATCACTTCCAATGTGCTACATGCTGCTATTATTATTATATACGTAGGGATAAAGTACATAGGGATAAAGTATGTGCCACATAGCATCCTTCCCTTTCACACAAGTGTTACCACAACAGCCATTGTGTCAGTGACCTACCATGTTGTCCAGGGATAGTTTTCCTACATATGAAAGGCTACTCTTGCTCTGCCCTTTTGGAAGGGTGCAGGTATGCCTAACAGTGCACATAGGGGAAGGACTGACAAACTATTGTCAGAGGAAACAGTGACTACAGGGCAAAATAACTTCTCTGTGCAATGTTTCCTTTCTGTTATGTTCTTACAGTTATGTCCTTAAATTGGAGAGAACTATAGTAGATATGTTGAACTGAATTTTTTCTCACACTATCCTTTGCCATTGTAGTTGGCAACCTTCAGTCTCGAATGACTATGGTATCGCGCTCTGAAAGGTGGTTCTGGAACAGCATCTAGTGTGGCTGAAAAGGCCGATTCGGGAGTGACAATCCCTTCCACACTGGGAGCAAGTGCAGTCTGTCCCTGGCCTGTCTCCCTGGCTATGGGCCTTCCTTCTTTGCCTCTTAGCCTCAGACTGTTGGCCAAGTGTCTCTTCAAACTGGGAAAGGCCATGTTGCACAGCCTGCCTCCAAGCGGGCCGCTCAGGGGCCAGGGTTTCCCACTTGTTGAAAGGCCTTCAGATCTCCTAAGGCCTTCAGATCCCTCTTGCAGATGTCCTTGTATCGCAGCTGTGGTCTACCTGTAGGGCGCTTTCCTTGCACGAGTTCTCCATAGAGGAGATCCTTTGGGATCCGGCCATCATCCATTCTCATGACATGACCGAGCCAACGCAGGCGTCTCTGTTTCAGCAGTGCATACATGCTAGGGATTCCAGCATGTTCCAGGACTCTGTTGTTTGGAACTTTGTCCTGCCAGGTGATGCCGAGAATACGTCGGAGGCAGCGCATGTGGAAAGCATTCAGTTTCCTCTCCTGTTGTGAGTGAAGAGTCCATGACTTGCTGCAGTACAGAAGTGTACTCAGGACGCAAGCTCTGTAGACCTGGATCTTGGTATGTTCCGTCAGCTTCTTGTTGGACCAGACTCTCTTTGTGAGTCTGGAAAACGTGGTAGCTGCTTTACCGATGCGTTTGTTTAGCTCGGTATCGAGAGAAAGAGTGTTGGAGATCGTTGAGCCAAGGTACACAAAGTCATGGACAACCTCCAGTTCATGTGCAGAGATTGTAATGCAGGGAGGTGAGTCCACATCCTGAACCATGAACTGTGTTTTCTTCAGGCTGATCGTCAGTCCAAAATCTTGGCAGGCCTTGCTAAAACGATCCATGAGCTGCTGGAGATCTTTGGCAGAGTGGGTAGTGATAGCTGCATCGTTGGCAAAGAGGAAGTCACGCAGACATTTCAGCTGGACTTTGGACTTTGCTCTCAGTCTGGAGAGGTTGAAGAGCTTTCCATCTGATCTGGTCCGGAGATAGATGCCTTCTGTTGTAGTTCCAAAGGCCTGCTTCAGCAGGACAGCGAAGAAGATCCCAAACAAGGTTGGTGCAAGAACACAGCCCTGCTTCACGCCGCTTCGGATGTCAAAGGGGTCTGATGTGGAGCCATCAAAGACAACAGTGCCCTTCATGTCCTTGTGGAAGGAGCTGATGATGCTGAGGAGCCTGGGTGGACATCCAATCTTGGGGAGAATCTTGAAGAGGCCATCCCTGCTGACCAGGTCGAAAGCCTTCGTGAGATCTATGAAGGCTATAAAGAGTGGCTGTCGTTGTTCCCTGCATTTCTCCTGCAGTTGTCTAAGGGAGAATACCATATCAGTGGTGGACCTGTTGGCTCGGAATCCGCACTGTGATTCTGGATAAACGCTCTCTGCAAGTACCTGGAGCCTCTTTAGTGCAACTCGGGCAAACAACTTTCCTACAACGCTAAGGAGAGAGATGCCACGGTAGTTGTTGCAGTCACCCCTGTCGCCTTTGTTCTTGTACAGTGTGATGATGTTTGCATCCCTCATGTCTTGAGGTACTCCACCTTCTCTCCAGCAGAGACAAAGGATTTCATGCAGCTCAGTGATGATGATCTCTTTGCAGCACTTTAGGACTTCAGCAGGGATGCTGTCTTTTCCAGGTGCCTTGCCAAAGGCAAGGGAGTCCAGGGCCACGTGAAGTTCTTCTAGGGTTGGTTCACTGTCAAGCTCCTCCAGCACAGGCAGGCACTCAATGTTGTTCAGCGCTTCTTTGGTGACTACATTTTCTCTGGAATATAGCTCAGAGTAGTGCTGCACCCAGCGTTCCATCTGCTGCGCCCGATCCTGGATGACCTCGCCTGCGGCAGACTTCCTTTTCCATTATCATGCAAGTATTTCAGATATTCATTAGGTTATGCAGAATTACTTTCCCAATATTGCTTTTCCAGGTAAGCAGTTGCTGAATGTACTGTTGGGACTATATGTGACAATGAGCAGGATTTAATAATATCCTATGAGGTGTAGTCACCCTAACTCAGAGCCTTGCTTGTCCTTCAGCATGTTCCCAGCATTTCTGCACCTGCAGGCTTTCAGTTCTTTTCAATTCAAGGAAAGCTTCTACTAGCATTCCTTTATATATTCAATTTCCACAAAGTACAGTAGGGAAGTCTTGGTATGCGGGAGCCCTCTTAAAGCCTTAGTGCTTGAGAAATGGTTGGAGTTGAGCAATATATGTGTGTGGTGCTGGCTATATGATGAGAAATGCTTAGGAAAAAATGCCACATATGCTTTTGAACCAACTTCTGTAGTGTTTTAAGGGGCTTGCAAATGAAACAGAATTGCAATAGTAAATGTTTAGCAAGTGCCAATGAATAAGAAGTACCTGAGCAGCTAACACCAGCATCTTTTCGGTGACCACAATTATGCACATACCAGCCTCTGTGGGAGCACTCCCATAGGTAGGACTCATTTCCCTGGCATTCCACTTGATCAAGAAGAATACTGCCTTCTTCTCTCCCAAAATGGGCATTTCCTGGTGCAGCAATTGCAAATCCACATCCAAGCTGTCTACAGACAACCTGTGCATCATCTATATCCCAGGAATTGTCACAAACCGAACCGACGGTGTCTTTGTAAAGAAGCTTCACACGGCCCTCACATCTGTTTCTTCCGCCAGCCAATGTCAGCTTCATTTCTTTAAAGAGAAACAGAAACATGTCAACTATTTTAATTCTTTGTGTATCTCAGTTTTGTGCTTATATGAATCCAATTTAGATGTAAATGGGTGACTGTCACAAGATCTTTTCTGGGCATATCAAGTGACAAGAAACATGACTTTCAACCCTCAGGCCTGCACTATAATTTTCTGGACTCTAGAAAAGTGCCATTCAGTCACAGAAACAGTCAGGTACCTTATATTTTTTAAAGCAGGATGGATATGACCAGTGCTTTTTTTGTAAAAAAAATAAAAAAAGGTGCAGGAACTCACAACTTGTTAACCTTTTATTTATTTATCCCATGCATGTATACTCAGAAGTAAGTCCCATTATAGCCAATGGGGCTTACTTGCAGGAAAGTGTAGATAGGATTGTAGCCTGAGAACCCAAGCCTATGCATGCCTACTCAGAAGGAAGTCCCATTATATTAAATGGGGCTTACTCCCAGGGAAATGTGGACAGGATTGTAGCCTGAGTTCCCTTGGGATTAGACTGCCAACTTTTTCCACCAGCTCTTACTCCAGTGGTGTTTATCAGCAGGGTAAGCTTTAGCAGCTGAATTTCTGCATATCAACCTGCTGCTAAAGCTTTGCACACTAGCAGCAGGTTGGTTTTGCTGGCTAGTTCACAGTGGCAACTGGTTGACCAGTAAGTGTGGGGCACTGGGGCTTCAGGCTGTGATCCTAGCCACACTTTCCTGGGAGTAAGCCCCATTGACTCTAATGGGACTTACTTCTGAGTTGACGTGCCTAGGATGGGGCTCTAAGGCTGCAATCCTATCCTCACTTTCCTGGGAGTAAGCCCCATTGACTATAATGGGCCTTACTTCTGAGTAGACAGGCATAGGGTTGGGCTCTGAGGCTGCAATCCTGCCCACACTTTCCTGGGAGAAAGCCCCATTGACTAACGGGACTTACTTCTGAGTAGACATGCCTAGGACTTGGCTGGCAACTGATGCAGGAGGCAGAGACACTGATGGGAGGGGCTGAGCTGACAGGATGAGTCCCTCTGAAGCCTGCCCCCCTCCACCCTCCTCTCACCTGCTCGCTGCTCATGGCTACGCAGCGCCTGCTGGTCCCTACTCTGAGTATAATGGAAAGGGGTGTGAAAGTGGCACGGGGTGGGCGAGCAGGATCTACAACGTCCCGCTGGTCCAGTGCGGGACTGTCCCAGGAGCAGCTGTGTTGAGGGAAGTCCCGTTGCCCCACAACCGTTTCTGACTCATAAAGCGCCGTGATTGGCTCACCCCACCCTGCCTCCCTCGACCCAGAGCCGAATCTCAACCGCCCAGCTGCCCGCAAACCCCAGGGCTCTGATTGGCTGAGAGAGGAAATGGGCGTGTCCATGAGAAGCACTGCCCTCCATGGAATTGTGAGTACCTCGTGGGGAGAGCATTGCAGGGCAGATCATGCGCCTCTTATCTCTCCTTGTAGTCCTGCCTGGTCTTGATTACTGCAGGCAGTAGATTGTAGTCCTATCTAAAAGGTGCCGGAACGCCGTTCCGGTGCGTTCTATTAGAAAAAAAGTCCTGGATATGACCATCCTGGGCTGAGTTACAGCAGTAACTCATGGGCAACCCAATCCTAACTAAATCCCAGCACAACAATGCAACTGCACTGGCACAGCTTCCACTGTAACCCGCAGGAAATTTTTGGCCACAGGAGGTCTCCATGGGGTAAGGTAACATAGTTCCCTTTCCCTGGGGTAAGACCCAGCAGCCACCATGGGTCAACTCAGACCTGCACCAGCTCAGTTGCTGGTGCAAATCCAAGTTGATTTGTAAAGGAAGATCTGACCGAGGAAGGAGGTCAGAATTCAGCATGTGCCGCCAGCGCGGACCCTGTCCCAGGCCTGATTCAGAAACTGAGCTGCCACCTGGCTGGCTGGCTGGCATACATGCCAACCAGCTGATGGGTGGAACCACATACCCAGTAGGACCCAGTCATTTGGTGGGATGCTCTCCACTCCCCACCACCTCATCAGGCCCTGTTGGGTCTTACACATCCCTTACTCCAGCATGCCTAAGTGAGCAGGACCTGTCCCCTCTTTTTATACCCAACAGATAACTTGATGAGGTAATTGGTACGAGGTCACTCAGTACTCTGCCTGTGGCAGAGTAGAAACTTGATTCTGCATCTCCCACAGGTCTGGCTCAGGATGTCCCGGCATCCAAGGACATGTGCCAAATGCCCCTTCCCTTGCAAAATGCCACCCCCTTGCCTCGCCCTAACTTGTGTCAGTGACAACATCTACTACTCTACCTGCTCCTTCTGCTACCTGTACTCAAAAGGAAGAAGGGAATGGAGTAGGAAAAGAAACTGATAACCTTTCCTCCACACTTCCTCTTCAGCTCCATTTCCCTCTTCCTTGAAAAATCCAGGGAGCAAGAGAAGGAGCAGAGCAGGTAGGCAAATATGGGTGGTGGGCACCCCCCACTCTACAACCGGATGCAACTGCCTCACTTAGCTCTGATCTGTCCACTCTAAGCCCAACCCTGTCACCCCTGTGCCACACTGGCTCTTGAATAGCCAGAATAATATGCATATCTAACGAGAAAGCCATTAATAATTACAGGTTAATGAGAGATAACTTTTTACTGGATTGCAATGTTACAATAGGAAAATGATGAACCAAATGTCTAACTTTAGAAAAAAGTGGGTAGCTTTAATAGCCTTCAAAGTTGATAGAAGAGAACTTAATCTGAGTAGCTCTAGCCATTGAGGATATATAATCAAATTGTCTTCTTCCTGTCCTTCATCTAGACAGCCCTAAATTAAATAAGAAAATAAAAAATAAAGGCAATACCTGTTCCATCAAAATATCCTACATTGAATTGTAGTAGAAAGATCCAGATCACTTTGGAACCCATCTTTCTCTGGAGCTTCATTGCGTCTGATGTAATGCTGGACCCAATTTATACACATAAGGATAAGTGCATGGAAGTTGAACTTTTGTTACCAGGAAAAAATCAACACAAGGGAATATTCTTGAGTATCTCATTGTGTTTGTACTGAGAACTTGACAGAGATGTATTTATAGCAATTGCATCTCTCAATTGTTTTGACATTCATTGAACTGCATAGCAAAATAATACTGGAACA
Organism: Tiliqua scincoides; assembly: GCF_035046505.1. NCBI lineage: Eukaryota > Metazoa > Chordata > Lepidosauria > Squamata > Scincidae > Tiliqua > Tiliqua scincoides. The sequence goes on from NC_089823.1 coordinate 174,191,511, forward strand.
TTTCCTCAATGAGCTTATAGAGGGCAAATTAATGCCAGGAAGTGGTTCGGTGGTTGCCTCACAAATTTGCACATAGGCAGAACTGCTTGGGGATGCTAGAAAGAGAGGTACAGATTAATGCTGAACTATTAACTTTTTATGAAAGTAAGGTCTGGTTCTTGGTATGTAATGTGGACTAAAAGGTTAACCCATTTTTGCCTAGCCCACAGGTGTACACATTTTATCCCTGTTGAATATGGTGGACAGAATGGCTATTGATTTTTTTTTTCTGCACTCACAAAAAGCTACAAAGCTTAGAAACTAAAAAAACTAGACAGAAATAAGCCCATTGTGTTCAGTAAGACTCAGGGCGCAATCCAAACCTGCGCTGGAGCAGGCAAGCCAGGAGGCTTGCGCTGCATCCAGTGCAGGTTCATTGGCTGCAGCGGCTCAGCCAGGGGCAAGGGGAAGCTCTTCCCCTTACCCCTGGGTAAGGGCTGCTGGCCCCAATGGGTCTCCTCGGACCCATGCCACCTTTGGAGGTAGCACAAGTCCGAGGAGAGCGGAGCAACTTGAAGCCGCTCCATTCTCCGCGGGGACGGGGGTTGGGATCCAGCATAACTGCCGGGTCCCAGCCCCGCCCCCGGCTCCCCACATGCCCACACCCCAGGACCACCCATCACCCGCCCTCCCCCGCCCAGCAACACCCCCCTCCCACTTCCTCCCCACCCCCCACGCCTACCGTTGCTACTTGTGTCGATGTGAGTGTGCCGACACAAGCGGTGGCGAGGAAGCCACCACAGAGGCTTCTGCCAGCTGACGCGTCTTCCTCCCACGGAGGCGCAAACGTGCTTTACAGCACGTTTGCCACCCTCCAATAAGGCACAGTTAGGATTGCACCCTTAGGCTGTAATCCTATCTTACTCACCAGAAACAAACACCTCTAGATATAAATTAATATGCTTAATTCTAACTAAATAAGGACAGTGCTACAGGGTGGAGTCAGACAAGCTGGGCAGGTATTATAAAGTTTTATAACTTTTTACCATTCAGATAATCTGTTTGTGAGATCATGAAAACACAACACTGAAAACTTGCAAAGAAGCAGCAGTTTTATCGCAAATTAATTGAAAGCAAAATACAGGTTCACAGAATTTGACATTACAGTTGTTGATTTATGAAGTTCTCTTTGTTCTAATATACATCGTAAAATCCAAACAATGTTTGCAGTTTTACACCCCACCCTGTCCTTAGGAGTTACTTCAACTTAACCCTCAAACCCATTACTTAAGTCAGCCACTGTGATGGAAAAAGTGGCCATCTAAAATTACTCTTACGTCCCAGCAATTTAAAAGAATTGTCCAGAATGGATATTGATGACATAAAAAGAGACAACAGCTGGGTTTCCAGACACTTTAAGTCAGGCATTTTCAACAACTGTGCCGTGGCACACTGGTGTGCCATGGATGGTCTTCAGGTGTGCCTTAGGAGTTTGGGGAGGGTCATTTATTAGTATGGCCATTGGGGGATTTGAGCCCCCAACCAGCAGCATGGTGTGCCTTGTCAATTGTCAAAATACTGATGGTGTGCCTTGGCAATTCTAGCACCTTGTCAGTGTGCCACGAGATGTAAAAGGTTGAAAATCACTGCTTTAAGTAATCAGCTGCTTACTATCAGATCAATCTACCATCATGTTAAAAAAGAAATACTAGGATTTAAGATCAGTTTTATCTGATTGAGTTGGCTTAAATTAAACTGGTTTAATTCATTTTTGCCTGGCTCACAGGTGTATGCATTTGGTCTGAACTGCATATATGCAAAGTTGGCCAGAAATGGTTTAAAATGAAGATCTTAAAAGTAATGTATCAATCAAGAAGCCCCAAAGTGATAACCCGGGATCAGCTCAGCAGAGTATTATAAAGGGCTCCTCTATATTTCAATAAGCCACTGCAGTTTACCTGAATATTTTAACAGCCTATTATGTTGATTTTATTTTTTGTAGACTGTAGGGCCCCTGAGTTGTATCCCTAGATTTCCATCCTCTCAATTTTTAATATGCACTGGGTAAAATAAATCTATTTTCCTGAAGCTTTCTTCTTTCTGTTTGTGTTTTCATGTGACTGCCTTCCTTCTTGTTCTCTTCTGACACAACCTACCAATAAACATACCTGTGGATTGATGCGGTGGATTATGTATCACTTTTTTTAAAAGAAGAAAACGATCAACTTCAGAAATGCATGCTACAGCTACAGTATGAGATTGCACTTAATAAATTTCTATGGTCTGGTTAGGTCAGCAATGTATTGGTATCAATAGATTTGGTGGGACTGTTTTCTTCTTAATTTACTACTCAGAAGAAGACCAGAGAGAACAAAGACCATGGCTGCCAAGAAAAGCGTAGCAACAGTAAGTGGACTGACAACTTCCTCTGTTTTCAGACTTGCACTTTTAACCAGCTCTGTAAAAAGAAAAGAAAAATAAATAGTTTGAAATAATATGTTTGAATCTAGACAAATGCCTTTTGGTATTGAAAGTCGTTCACTGAAAACCCTTAGCTTAAGGACCAAACTGCATGTTATGTAAATGCATAGTTTGGCCCTGAGTGTGTTTTTGTAAGTTAAAGAGCAGTTGTGGAGAGGGAATCAGGTTCTCTTCATGGTGTGGAAAGAGCAGGGTGACCAGATGTCATAACCTCAAAAGAGGTCAAGGCACCCCAAAATGTAGGACATTCATGAAAAATGTAGGACATGATAAAATAAAAGCTAAAAACACTCATATATTGATTTCATGTGGTTAAAGCACTCGATTACGTATTATTAAATTTGAAGTTATATTACATGTTTATCAATTACAAGAAGGCTCTGTGCTGCCAGCAGGAGCTGCTCATAGGGAAAAGGACGACATTTGAGTTCTTTTCCAATACACAAGGGCTGAAAAAGACGACATGACCTGGAAGAGAGGGAGTAGTTAACCCTTTTCCACTGACCTGTCGTCCTAACAACATTAACCCATGGAGCTTCCCAGGGTGACCAGATACAATGGAGGATACAGTGCCAATGTCTTTAACCAGGTGGTTAAAGGTAGCATGGAAGGATTTGAAAAGCTTCACCTGCCCAAATTCCCTCTTCTATACAATGGTTAAAGGTATAGAATTCCTGCTCATAATTCCAGGAACATGAATTTCTTCAGGACCGTGGCTTGGAGGGAAAGGATTAAATAAAGCACCCCTCCACATACTGTGGTCCTGATCCTGATGGATTCCCATGACGCTATTTAACTTGCAAAACTTATCAGTGATTAAGATGCATGTTACATGTCTTTTTTGTTTAAGAGCTGCAGTTTGCAACCTAGTTCCAGTTATATTATTTTAATTTAAAATGGCTTCAGACCCATTTAGTTCAATGACACTACACACCAATCCATACTTTATCCTAACATAGGGAGGCATTTTTTTCCAGCACTGCCTCTGTACACACTTGAGAATATACAAGCACAGATGAGCCATAGGATTAAATAGGTAATAATATATTTAATTGTCATGGCTTCTTCCGGAGAAGGAATGAAAATGCAAATGACTTCTACCTCTTCAAGACCTAGAATTCTCAAGTTTTCCTTCAGAAAATCCAATGCAGAGAAGTTAGCGCAAGTTTGTAGTTCAGATGTAATGTATGAGCCAAACTACCTGTTCCATAGAATGTCTACTGTGGCTGGTGCTCTTGCCACACAGTAGCATAACTACAGGAGGGTACCCCAATGCACCATGTAAACTGCCCTTCCCCCTTGCCCCAGTGGAGAGAGCAAAGTGGAGGAGATGCCTCAGCTTTGCTGTCACTGCCAGGAATGGCTCTTTCGGTGAGGGGGAGGGGCAGTTTACATGGTGCATTGAGGCATCCTGCAAAACTTAGTGCTGTGCCCCCCTGTAGCTATGCTTCTGCTGCCACTCCCACTGGAGCAGGTAAAGCAGCCGTAAGGTTGAAGTTGATGGCCATAGCAAGAAAAGGAATCATAACTGCAAATTACCCTGCTTTTTGTCTTCGTTTGCTTCTTCTTGAAGCTTGATTGGTCCCACAACAACATCCACCTTGTCCTGGACTTCGCCTGTGTCTCTTTTTACTCTGGTCAGACATCCCTGGTAGCATCGGGATGAGTAATCGTATGCCTTACAAACTACCAGCTTGCAACGCAAGTAAACTGCATTGTGTTGGTTAAGAAACTTAAAGGCGTTGACCTTGAAGCGAGCATTGCTACTACTTGGCGAATACAGTGGTGCATAGGTAGAATCTCGTACACATCTGAAAAGAAATCACAGTTCTCTCAGGTTTGGTTAGATGGTTAATTCACAATAATGCAACCTTCACCTAACAGCATACTGACAGGCATAATTGGTGAGGCTGCTGTAGCTCTGGTTATCCCCACATGATTACCTTTATGTTCTAGTCATATGACGGCCTTCATAAAGTCTGTCATATTCTAGGTTGTCTGACTCCCATGCGGTAGAGTAGCTAGAGGGGGTGCAATGCACTAAGCTTTGCATGGTGCCTCACCATGACACGCAAGTGGCCCTCCTCCTCTGCAGCCATTCAGGGCTGCTAGAGCAAAACAGAGGAGATGCCTCCATTTTGCTCTAGCAGCACAAAATGGCTCTGAAGGGGAGGGTGACTGACTGCTTGCATGCTGTGGTGAGGCGCCGTGCAAAACATAGTGCTTTGCTGCCCTCTAGCTATGCTAATGCTCCAACATCAGTCATCAATCCATGGGCTGCTTATTTGGGACCCTAAGAGGGACCTGTCATGCTTTAGGGACCTGCAGCCTCCCTAGCATGACATCCTCCACTTTTTATGCCTCTGTACTAAATAACCTTGTTTAGTCTGAGGAGGAGTTCATTGGTTGAATGCACAGGTAGGGAGCTAGAAGCTGCCCTCAGAATTCCTTTTGACTTCCTGCCTGCACTTTCAAAGAACAGGGGGGGGGGAAGTGGGGAGAGGAGCTGTTCTAGGTCATGAGTCCTCTCCCCACTTCCTCCGTTTCTTTTGAGATGGCAAGAGGAAGGGGACCAAAGGGAAGAGGAAGGAGACAAGGGGGTGTAAAATTTGTTTGGTAATTTACATGTTATAAGGAGCAGTGGCACCTGAGTGCAGTCTCCAGTGCCAAAACAGTTGGGCAAGGCCTGGAAGCATTAGAGCAGTGTTTCTCAAACTGTGGGTTGGGACCCACTATGTGGGTCATGAGCCAATTTCAGATGGGTCCACATTCATTTCAATATTATATTATATTATACATTTAATATATTAGATGCTACCATGGTATGTGACTGCATTTGGGGAAATGTTACAGACCAGTACTTTTAACAAGCTACTATGTATATGCTTTTAACAATGATAGTAATTGGGACCAACTCCAAGGTAAGTGTGGGTAGGATTCAGCCTAGGATTGCTAAAAATTTTCCTGCTTGATAATGTCACTTCTGGTCATGACATCACTTCTGGTGGGTCCCAACAGATTCTCATTCTAGAAAGCGGGTCCCGGTGCTAAATGTGTAAGAACTACTGTATTAGAGTGGCATGACTCTGAATGCTAACTACTGACGTCCCCCTGTAACCAAGGGGGATAGGTTCCTGCTGCTGCAGTGGATACTGGAAACCACAAACCCTATAAAAAGCAATTCGCAAATTCCCTCATCATGCAAATAACTTATTTTTCCCTGATTGCAGCCTTCCTATTGCTATCTCCACTGTCTCTCTGTCTCTGTGCTGCCTGAGAATACGAACAGGAAGCAGGAAGAGCTAACAGGAAGCAGGTTTGGAGGGGCTGGTGGGGAGTGGGACTGGTGGAGCTCTGCTCTGCTGGATCCAGAGCCCCGCATTGGGTCTTTCGGCCCAATATGGGCCTACTTTACTCTGTGCCAGCTGAATAGCTGGCTAAATAACTGGTGCAGAGTCAAGTAACCCCTGTTACAGGGCCTTTCCTTACCCAGGAGAAGGAGATGAATGTCCCCTTCCCCCAAGGACGTGCCGGGAGCAGTCAATGGCTGCCCGGTGTTTACTGGATGCTGAGGCAGTCATTTTGGCACCACTGTGGCCTTGGGCAATGGGCAGCATAGGATTGGGCTGTCATATTAACAGCCCAGAATTATTGGTTCTATGCTGTATCATAATAACACCTCATTGGCTCTCAAAACAATCAGTCTCATGGGTCAGGTTTGAGTCAAGGAAATCCACTTTTGTTCCATAACGCAGTTGTTTTCTTTTTCTGGTTAACTGGCTATAACTCTTGATAGAATAAAGTTATTTCAGTGTGGTTTATTTCACTGCATTCCGCTTTAAATTACCTTTCTAATGATATATAACATGATGGCATTATTTGTAATTACCAAGGTTTTCACAATTTTGGCCACTAGCGTCAAACTCAGCTTGTTGTCTCCCTCAAAGCTTGACATGCGGAGAAATTGATCTCCCAGCCCCCCTTAGCTATGCCACTGGCACAGACACAGAGAGAAAGAGGAGATAGCAACAGGAGGGCTACAATCAAATATGTCATTTCTGTGATGGGGGACACCAGATAAGTGAAACTACAGAAACAGGACCCATGGATATGTGGGGGGGGGGATGCATGTATACTGTTCCTTAAGGCACTTACAAGCAAGTTACTTTAGAATACATATCAACAATGAATCAAATCAGTGGATGCCAAATCAGTGGATAACGAGGCATGACCTTTATGCATTTTAATACAGCAAGTATAGCTGAATACAGCCTCTGGAGTCACCACTAGCAACTGTGTTCTGCACGCATTTCCCCACCCATGCACAGGAGGGTACATTGATTTACAGTCCAATTCTAATGAATCCTCACTCCCTGCAGATGCAGCCATGCCAAGGAGGCTTGTGCTGTACCCCACAGGGTGGGCATGACATGACATGTGAGGGAAGTAAGGTAAAGTTTTACTTACCCTGCTCCACTGTGCCATGGGATCCTATGTGTCTACTTGGACTTGCTCCAGCTTTTTAGCGGGCACAAGTTCTAGTGACTTGAGGAGGCATTGCTAGGCTGTGCAGGATGCACAGATTACCAGAGTTACATTGCTGCCAATATCTGCCCAGTTCTGCCTACCATCACCCTGTTCCAACCACCCCCTGCCGCCAGCTTGTCTTCACTGGCATGTGCATCACTGAGCCACCAGAACCACTGCAATTGGCAGTGGTGGTTCAAAAAGGGCTACTGACAGTGCACTGCACACATCCCCAGAAGCCACTTGATGACAGTGGGAAGCTGTTCCGCTGTTGTTAATCCCTTTGCATGACTGCCCTATCTTGGTTAGGATTGGGATTTTGCTTATTAATAACCTATATCCTGCTTTTCTACCTCCAACAAGAGGCGCACCACACAAAGAAATGCTCAATGTGAACTCCTCTGTTACGGAAACCAGAAAGAAGACACTTCACTTCTTATTCATCTCTCATACCACTTACCCATTTCTGATTAAGTCATAGGTCAAGGTCGTGAAGTCGTTAGCATATGGAGATGCTACACACGTGTCTATGAATAGTACCAGGTTCGAATCAGAAGTGTGGAGAGTAGCTTGGACGTATAACTCCTGATTGAGTGTAACAAAATACGGAGAGCCGTAAACTTTGTAGTAGAAATTTCCTGATTGATAGAATGCAAGAGATACATTGTAATTGCCATACTGTCTGGCAGTAATGTCCACAGAGTTTTGGGCGACAAACATGGTGTCTACTATGGTTTCCTCATTCATTACACACGTGATGTGAAACTGGAAGTTTTTCTTTCTGGTAATGATGTAACCAGAGACAGATGTCTTGATTATGTTGGAATAGATCATAGTGTTGTTATTCGTCTGCTAAAGGACAGAAAAATAGTGCATGTTAATCAGCTATTACCACATAAAATCACATTTACTATTGTACTTAACTATTTTAAACTGTGCTGATATTTCAGCTTTATACAGTTACTGAACATTGATTATGGCTAGTGCTCATATAGTGCTATAATTCTCAGAAATACAGTTTAGGTTGGGGGGGGGAAAAGTTAGAGAATATGGTGGGAAGACAGAGCTTACTTTTTCCCAAGGTTGTTCACAATTTCTTACCCATGTTCAAATTATCCAAGTTATATCTATATGCAGGGGTGGTGTCAGTGGTCTATCAGTTTGGGCACAGGGCATGAGTCTACACCTAGCAGAGGGCCCACTTGGCCCCGCCAGCCTCAGAAGCATCAATACATATGGCAGTGCTAGCACCTGATGTATCCAGGGCTTTGCCCTGGGGTCTGCAGAAACCTGGGACAAGCACTGTCTATACAAGGACCAGGTATGGTGTCATGGTTAGATCATTAGATTAGCACCAGAAAGTGCCATGTTCAAATTCCCATTTGGCCATAAGGCGCACTGGGTGCCTTTGAACAATCACTGCCTTGGCAAAATGTATCCCATAGGTAGAAATGTGATTACTCGGCAATAACAAAAAAATTTTTTTTTAAAAAAATCTCTTTATGCACTTCTCTTTTTGTAAAAAAATAAAATAAAATCTACAAAAAAAATTGTTTTCTAACACACCTACATATTGGTCAATATAGGCTGGGTGGGCTGGACTGGGGGGTTGCAGGGGTAATAACTGTGGCTGCATCTGCTGACGCTATGCCACCTATATCATCTACTTAGTACACTTTTAAAGCAATTATAATTGATAAAAATGCACCCTTGGAATAAAAACACATAACATCACTTTCTGCATTTCTCAATTTTGTAAAAAAAAAAAGTGACATAAAATAAAAATATTTGATTTCTCCAAAAAAATAAAAGCATTTAAGCAACTGTTACCCTGCACATGCCTGATCTTGTCTGATCTTGTAAGCTAAGGTTGAAGGTTGCCAACCATTTAAGAACACCTCCATCCATATGATTATTATAAGGTTAAACTGGTGGAGGGGGAAGATATGTTTGCCACCCTGAGTTCCTTGGAAAAAGTGTGGGATAAAAATGTAATGAATGAATAAATAAACGTCTTCACTGGCTCACAAAGCCAGCCTAACATAATGAGGATGAGTTACACTGAACAACCCAAACCTATCCCGCCCCCAGCAGAACATGTGTTCCATGAGTGGAAGGAGGAGGATGCCTGTGGAACATCAATTCTTCTGGCAAGTGTGGCAGGGCTAACTGTGCATGGTGGTGGCCACTCTGTCCACCTGCTCACTGTGAGTGGCAGTAGGGGCAGGCAGTGTGAGGGGGAGGAGGCAGGGCAGCAGAACAAGGGAGGAAGGAAGCGGGATTGGCAGCACTCATATATTGCTGGAATCTCTCCCTCTCCCTCTCCACTGCTGTTACAATCCTTGGTTCTGCACCAGCAAAATAGCTGGTGCAGGACTAAGGAGACCCATAGGGAAAGCAGAGGCTTTCCCTAAGGCAAAGGAACAAATGTTTACTTACGCTGAGGAGACCACTGTAAATCCCACCCCTACCCCCACACACCCTAGGACGCTCCATTGGCACACTTGCCTTGGCACACGTGGGTGTGTATGTGTTTAGGTAGGATTGGCTTCTCAATTGCAAACTTATGCACACTTTCCTGGGAGTAAGCCTCAAGGAACACAATGGAATAAATTCTGAGTAAATACGTATAGAATTGCTCAGCAAGAACCAGAATGTATTGTTGCTTCAAAAGTGATGAAAACATATGTTCTTACCTGTCTTACTGTGCCACAACCACTGTATGGTATATGGAAGATAACATAATCTGGTGTAATCTGAGGTGTACAGAAAGGGTCTGAAGTATTCAGATACAGATCTCTAGCACTGTAGCCCAATGATTGTAGATAAGCTGTGCTGATGTGTGCATCCATGTATTCTCCAGTGCACGAGACCACTGAACAAGAGAGCACAGGAGAACTGTTAAATTTAGTGCAAATTAATCTAAATAGTACTACAGTGTTTGTTCCTGACATTGCTCATGGTCCCGTTTCCAGTTTCCAGTCATCCATCGATATATTATATCCAAAAATTTTTGCCCAGCACACCATTGCATCTTTAACTGTCTCATCTTCCATTCTTATCTCAAGGAGAAAATTGTACATTTTTTTATATACTTCCCCTTATCAATCAAAAATATTTTATCAAAACTTATATCTTCTTCATAAAAACCTATTTTTTTGTCTTCTCGTATTTTTGTTCTTATTTGCATTTCGTTCTACCAGTCCAATTTTATTCCTTTCCCTTCTAACAGCCTTGCTTGAAATTCTTGAGTCAAGCCTGGAGTCTGAGATTCTAGAATTTCAAATCTTGAGTCTCTGGCCCAAATTCTTTGATTGCTGCCAATCAGCTGGGCAGAGGGAAAAAGCACTCTGGGTGCCAGCTCCTCACTGTCCAACTAATCAGTAGATATATCAGTAGATGTGAAATACAGAGTCTTTCATGGACACGGCTTCAGTCTGACTTAAAACTGAGTCGTGGGACTCAAGTGCACATCTCTGACAGGTCTACTCAGGCCCAAGTCAGTGATTTCACTGACAGAAGTCTGAATGGACCTGGGAAGGTGAATTCCAGGAAGGCCTGGAAAGGGGAGAAGATATTGGTGGTGCCACTGCCACTGATACCACCCCCTTGCAGCCTTCATTATGCCCCCCATTCATTACCCAGATCCTTCCTGTTATTCCCCCTCCCTGCCCCATTCTGAACCCTCCTACTGCCCACACTGGTTTAGCAGAACCAGGGGCCATGGAGGGTTCACTTGCAGGGTCCACTGGCAGACCCATGAAGGGCCTACAGCCAGTTGCTGCTTGCGACAGCAGCCCAACTGCTCCTGACAGAGCATTCTGTGTATAAACACCATAAAACACCTTAACTCTCTGGAGCACTAGTTCCAGCATCTTAAGGGCACCTTGGGACTGGGATGTAACTTTCCTGTTCATCACTAACTGAACTTAGGATGCAACTCCATGTTAAGCTCTGCTTTCTAGCTTAGCTAATACTACAAAGCCTTGGTTGCACTATTACAGAAGAGTTTTCTTGAAGTAAGAGTCCAAAACTAATACTTGAAGCATTCAGATACATGTATATATACTCACCAGATGATGAAGGAAATGTGGAGTATGTGGCATAAAAACCTTTACGTGTTACACTACCGTCAGTGCGAAACTGTACTGTCAGGACATTTGATGAGGAGATAAATGTTTGTAAGGCTCCAGAACAAAAACTTCCAAGGAGACGTGAATTGAGGTAACCATCATAGATCCTCACATAATCATAGCCACATTCTGTCCTGGAAAAAGCAAGGAGCAAACAAACAGCTGAAAACAGGAAAGTATGAATAACAGTTTATTATTCTATTAACAGTAATGAACAATTACTTTGACAGGAGATGCCATATGAGAATGAGTCATACATTGTGATGTAGTACAAATATTTTAGATTTGTCACCCTAACCTTCTCATATCCATCTTTACTCCATGGTGATTAGGGGAGATTTCTCTTTCGGGGGACGCAATCTAGAGATATCCATGAAGGAATACAGGTATGGAGACTGCCTCTTTAAAACCATCCCAAGCAAGAACATGGACCATACATGTTCATTCAAATAGGTCTACTTATAGGTGAGAAATGGATTTTAACTTCTCTAAGTCATCACTTATCAAAAAATGCCAACTCGCATGTCAATCTGCCCAGACAGTCTAGTCACCCACTGATAATCTCCTTCAGGTACTCCTGCCTTCAGTTCTGAGCCCAGTGGCTAACTGTGAGAGGTTTTTTGGCCACACTGTCCCCTCTGATGAGTTCCTTTACTTGTTGCCTTTGCTACTTGTTTTTTTAGGGACTGGGTCAAAACTTCCATTTCACCAGGCCTTTTAATAATCTTTTACAGTGTAATGCATACATATCTACTCAGAAGTAAGTTCCAGTGAGTTCACTGATACTCTCAAATAAATGTGTGTAGGACAGCAGCTGGTGGATTAGTCTGCTGTGCGGATCCCATTAGAACAGCAGAAGTCACTTTCACTATCGTCTATCATTCTGTGAGCTCTCCTGCTAGAGGCAGCAGTGCCACAGCTCTGCTGCTGGACTATGCCATGCTTGCCAAGGCTGTGGTGGGGGCGGGGATGAGCAGGGAGGAGTGGACTGGGGGCAAAACTGAGTGGGGAGGAAGGAGACATGAGGCGGCAGGAGGCGGCAGGAGGGAGGAGCCATGTATGTCATACCCTCTTCTTACATGTGCATGCTGAAGGTGGTTGTGTTAGGAGCCAAATGTGCAGGCAGAGCAAGCTAAGGGGTGACAGCTCTACAGAGCAAGCTCCATGGAGTTGAGAGGAAAAGTGAGTCTAAAGGGGCAAAATCTTTTGTCTGCATAGCTTCTCCCACCATGTTGAAAATCTGGCAGGTTGCTTTGGATGTTCCATTGGCAAGTTAATGTAAATGGGATCAGAAAAGGGGTGATTTACAGATGCTTCCCAAATATACTAGTAAAAGTCTGCAGGTTAGCAGTACCTGTATATAACACCATACAGTTCAGCACAATTTCCCCACCTCTTCACGGAAATGAGCCACAATGCCAAAGTCTTATGGCCTTGTAAAGTTAGTTCTTCTTGCACTTACTCAATATTTGTAAATGTGAGGTTGATTTGGAAATGGTTCCATGTGCGTATTACCCATATGCAGTCGAGGTTATTTTGATAGTTCCCAGGATACTGGGGGCTTTGGAACGAGCCCAATGGGAATGTGAGCTCACCACCACAAGAAGAAGGATTTCCTGGAAAGTAAAAGACGGTAAGATCAAATAGACAAGGGTATCTCCTACATCCACATGAGCAACAGACAAGCGACCTCCAATCAACCCAGATGTAAATGGGGGCCTGATCCATTCACTTGGAGGAACAACAACTAGCAGCAGTAGGGCAGCCCTATCTCTGTCTCTTCTCCAAGACGTCCATAGAAACAAGTGTGAATGAGAGCAACAGTACCTCTGCCATGCATCTGTGTGTCTTTCCTATGATATTTGCTTCAGTCAAAATGAAAGTGTAGAAGAAAAAGTTGAGGGTGGTGAGAGGTTTGGCCTGAACCATTTCCCTGCTGGGCACAAGTAACAGAAGAAGATGGTTGTTTTCAGGCCATACATAAACTTCCCAGAGGTATTGGGCTGGCCACTGCTGGAAGCAAAATGCTGTACAGTACTTGGTCCCTTATCTTCCTTTGTGATGTTGGCCGAAAAGGGAGAGATTAACATACCTGGAGAAAATATTGATTCCAGCAGTGATTTCCTGTCCTCTCTACCACTCCCACCCAGAGCTCATATTACTATGGTTAATTTTTCTTTCCCTATCAGAGACAACTGAATGCCATTTATATATCAAACTTTCTACAAATTGCACACCATTTGTATTTATGGGACACTTATTGGCAAAACCTAGCCCAGGAAATATATTGTATAATGTATACTAGGATGTAGTATTATATGATGGAGATGATATGACTCCATTGGAGAAGTGTGGCTTGAGTGATTGAGAGGGTGCATGAATTACAAAGTCAACATTGTGAATTAGACTGGTGTTCCTTACCGTATGTAGGGCTCATGTGTCCTTGCAAAAAGAGAAAGTAGAAGAATGAGTAAGAACAGAATTGTGCCAAATTGTTCGGTGAACTGATGAGGTCTAATAAGCAGCAGATGTTACTTACCAGGGGTCGTGTGTTGTATGGATGTTGTGGGTTCTTACAAAAAAGAAGAAAGAAATAGGAGTCAGAACTGTTGCAAGGTCAAAAGCAAAGTTCAAAAGCAAACTCAGTAGGCGAGAGTGGTGATCGTCTGCAAGCTTTATTTTGTTGCCAGCAATGGGCTTCTCAGGGACTCCTTGTCCAAAGCGAAGAGAGAGTAGTTTTCCAGTGAGAGCCTCTCGCTTATATTCTATTCTGGCTCCTTTGTTTGAGCCAGAATAGCTCAAATAGAATAGCTTTGTTACACTTCTCATTGGCTGGTGTGTGACATCAGAGATGGGGCTTTCTTTGGGTTGGCCACAGATAACTTTACAAACATTTGATTGGTTGGTTTCAAGTTACAGGTTTCAGTTATGGCAAAAACATACATTGAGACATATATAATGTAAAGATTCCAACAACCAGTAGGTAGCACTGTTTACTCATTTATTACAGAACTGGCTTTTTTTGGTATGTTCTTATTATTATTAACAGTATTTATATACCGCTTTTCAACTAAAAGTTCACAAAGCGGTTTACAGAGAAAGATCAAATAACTAAATGGCTCAAATAACTAAATGACTAAATTTATTTATTATATGTTCTTGTATTTATCTTTCACTTGTTTGACCTTGGCAGGAGCCACCAGTGCTATCTCTAACATTCCTTCTTCCAGACACTGTGGGGCTCTGTGCCAACATTGTCTAAACCAAGTCTTTTCTATTCCATGTTGTGATTCTATATGTGATCTGTTGCTGTGATGTATAATTATATCTATATGTGATCTGTTGCTGTGATGTATAATTAATTAATTATATATAATTAAGTGGTATAATTATATTTAATACAGGACAAACTAAATTCTTATTGTACAAAAGGATTTTAAGAACTCTTTCTCATTCATTTTAACTAAATCCAGCCCCTTCTGTCAGCTTTTAGCTCAGACAGAGGCTCTCATGAACTTTCTCAGGAATGTTCCTGCTTATCTTCTGTCTAGCTGGTGTTTGCAGGTGTCTGTATCTTAGAAAACTCTATTTTTAATTAGCAACAGATAAACTGTCCTTGCCAAGGCATCTCTATCTAATGTTGCAAATGCCTCTTCTAAAATGTTTCAAACCTGTGTATTCTTAGCCTTACAACTTTCAATTTCTCTGCCTCTGGTGCCAACCAGATAACTTTTCCCTCGCCTTAATCTTGCAAGTCCCTGCTTTTGCCCGCATATTGTAACCAAACTGTCTGGGATGTTACTCCCCTCTTGCTTCCCCGCATATGGTTGCAAAGTCTGTCTCTCTTTGAGTTGTAACTCCTAATTCGTAAGACTTGGAGTTTTCAAGGTAACAGAGATACAGACCGAGACAGACCCCTGATTAGAACTAGAATGGCTTTTGTCAAGGCATCTGCCTCTGCCAAGGTTGCTTTTTCCCACATTCCAGAGTCTCCCTGTGAGACAGACCTCTGGTTTAGATTTTCACCTTTCTGTGTATTTTATGCTTTGATCAAACCATTCTAACAGCTAAAATTCACTTCTGAAGCCACTATGCCCTTATATATGTGTTAATTACATTTTAAGCAATAACTATTAAGCATTAAAGAATATTTGGCATTATGCTAACTTTGTGACCTTTTGACATGAAACTCTCGTATATTAGCCCCTCCCAGTCTTTAATATATGCATACAAGACTGTATTTTGGTTTAAAAGGGAACTAATAGAATAATAGGTTTAAATCTGGAAAGAGCCTTTTTTCTTGCCATGGATTTCTCTGTCCACTTGTTTAGTAGGGAATTTCCAGCTTTTTCTCTATTCAAAGCATGCACTGCTCTAAGCCGTTATCAGCTTGGTACGCATTCTTGACATTCAGCCAAGAGTTTCCTTGAGACTGCTATTTTTAGCTGCCAGGCTGCAGGCCTGCATTTTCAGACCTGGGCCTCTTAAGAGAGCAAATATGGAATTTAAGTTCTAAGCATACATTTTCCCAAGTAATTGCTTTAAGCTAATAATTTGTTTGTGAACATTTTAGCTATAAACACCCATAGCACAGCATAAATGCATTCTATATGACCCTGTATCAAGAACCAAATTCCAGTAAAACCTGCTTATGCTACATTTAGAGTGGAGTTTGGTTTTGATCATGTGATCTAATACACAGGGCAAACATTTCAAGTACAATCAAGGTGGCTTGTTGCAAACAAGACCTCCTGACACCTCAGATGACATGCCAAATGCTGTCCTCCCTTACACGATGATGTGTCAACCTCTGCTCCTCCTGCTCTCCAACAGTCTACCTCAGCACCCTCCTCCCACTTTTCCTTTTCTTCTCTGCCCCTGTCTTGCTTTTCCAATCCAGGCAGTGAAAGGAGAAGCAGGAATAGTGGAGGAAAGTAGACAGATGGAAATGAGTACCCCGCCATCAACCTATGGTCGAATGCAGGGCCTGATTCTGAACAGTGTGTGCTGACTCACCACCATAAGGCACGTTTGCAAGCCCTTACCGCAGGCCCAGCACCAGAGCTAAACCCAGAGCACTAGCTGGCAGCCTCTCCTGGCAGTAGATAGGTATTTGAGGGTGTGGGGCGAGGCGGGGAGGAGGCATCCCAGGGCGGGCAGAGGACAGTGAGGAGGTGTGGCGGGGAGAAAGCAGGGAGGAGGGCAGGATCCTGAGCCCCATGTGGGACTGTGTGGTTCGACACGGGACTCTCCAATTATGCGGCAGTTCCAGAGCTGCCGTAGAATCAAGTAGCCCCATTGTGGGGCTGCTTTCCTTACTTGGTGGGGAGGGGACAAAAGACCCCCTCCCCCCCAGGAGTCACTGGTAGCTGCCTGGTTGCATGCTGGATACCAAGGCAGTCATTTTGGTGCTGCAGCAGCCCCGCGCACCGGGCAGCTCAGAACTGGGCAGCCCATCATTTTTGTTGGCCTCATGGAATGGCTGGCCCTAGTTGCAGACGAACAAGATTCCCCAAAGGAGTGACTATGTGCAATACAACCTATATGTTTCTTTTATGCTCCAGTAGAAATAGTGAAACATGAACATGATATGGAAATCATATAGGACTAGAAATTTCTATTGAAATACATCAATGTGACGTGACTGAGAATAATTTAACCACACAGTGGCATTAAAAGACTTAGGGCCCAATCCTACCCAACTTTCTAGCACCAATGCAGCTGCAATGCAGTCCTGTTGCTTCACCTTTAGGAGGCCTCCATGAATATCTCCCTACCACAGGATGTAGCACCCGCCACATTGGCATGGCTGCATCAGAATGGAAAACTAGGATAGGATTGGACTCTTACTTTCCATAAAATGAGCTATAATGCATATGCAAAATCTACATTGGGTTAGGATCCACAAATGATTTAATAACTATTTAGTCAAACCATGAGCATAAAGCACACATTAGAAAACTAGATCTGAAATCTCAAATGTCACATATTGAGTTCTGTGTATGAAAACGCCAAGGAAGGCCAATCCAACAGGAGGTTTTATGGTAAAAAGCAATGAAGAAAAACTCTTTCAGAAGCAGACCTTGGTTAGAGAAACTTTATTATCTGTGACCACAGGTAGAAGCAAGGCAAAGGCCACTGCTTGCCTCTTTACACAGCTTCATTGGCAAGTTTTTATAACAAGTTACAAACAAGGTCAGCAGACCTAGGATAGGCAGGCCTTATCTATGCTACATCTGGTCAGCAGACCTAGGATAGTTTACAACTCTAATGGTTCAACTAATCCAAGAAAAATTTCCTTCTATATTGTGGGAGGAAAAACACATTCCTGATGTGGTTAACTATGCAGCTTCCTTCCTCCTTCCTTCTACTCCTCTACAATTCTACATACCTGCTTTCTACATGACTGCTCAAAGATAAGCAAATGGAGCATCAGACTCCATTTTTCTCCTTCATAACTCCCGTGGAAATCAATGGAATTTACTCTCAGGGAAGTGTGCACAGCATTGCAGCCTAAGGCTTTAAGGCTGCAATCCTATGCACACTTTCCTGGGAGGAAGCATCACTGAACACAATGGAATTTACTGCTGAGTCTACTACTTCTGCATTCAGTAAAAGAACCATTAGAAAGTGTGTATGTGGGTGCAATCCTAGGAGTGCCCTGGGCCGGCGCAAGTCCCTTGCACTGGCCCAAGAGAGTCACAAACATGTCGTAAAACACATTTGTGCCTCCTCAGGAGTTGGCTGAGCTGGCGTAGGGATGCGCACCGACCCACTGAGGCGCCAACTTCACAAGGGAGCCTTGCATCAGCGGAGCCAATGCGAGGCTCTGGAGAGGGCGGGGAGGAGGTGGGGGGAGGCATTCTGGGGTGGACAGAGGGTGGGCGGAAGGTGGCCCTGGGAGCTGGCAGGTGGGGAGTGGGAGGTGAGGCTGGGACCTGACTGGGACTGCGGAGGTGGTGCAAGTCTGAGGAAACCCATTGGGGCTGCAATGGCTTACCCACGGGTAAGGGAAAGAGTTTGCCCTTACCCCTGGCTGAGCCACTTTGGGCCCCTATCTTGCACTGGATACAGCATAGGCCTCCTGGCCTGCCTGTTCCAGCACAAGTTAGGACTGCGCTGTGTGTCTTATTAAATTCAGTGGCATTTGGTAAGGACACACCAATGCACACTAAATTACAGTGGTGACATACATTTCAATGACCTTTTCACTTTCACATATTAGCTGAGCAAATTCATTGTAAAGACTATGGCCAGCCAACAATTGACAAGGGACAGATGACTGCAAAAATATTTTGCTTCCTAATAAACGACCTAGGAAATTATCACAGACTGTCAAACCAAGCCTATGCACCACTACATAGAAGCAGGTCCCACTGATTTATATGAGATTTACTTGTGAGTAAACATGCATAGGATTTCATCCTAGATATACAGGTTGAGTATCCCTTATCCAGAATGCTTGTGATTGGAACTGTTCCCGATTTTGGATTTTTCTGGATTTTGGAATAGTTGCATAAACATAATGAGCTATCTTGGGAATGAGGCCCAAATCTAGACATAAAATTCATTCATGTTTCATATACACCTTATACGCATAATCTGAAAGTAATACAAGTAAAATACAATATTTTTAAACAATTTTCAGCAAAATCGTAACCTGCCCTGGAGCAGGCAGGCCACCGGGCCTGCACTGCAACCAAGGCAGGATTGGGGCTGAAAGTGGCTCAGCCCGGGGCAAGGGGAATCACTTAAATGCAGGTGAATCAGTAAGCAGGCATAGAAAAAAAGGAAAGCAAAATTCGTTTTCAGAATGGAAGATCAATGGCATAGCCAGATCATTTGACACTCAGGGCCCATAAATTTTTGACCCCCCCACAACAAAATTAATTAATCTGGGCTTTAAGTCCAGGCGGGAGCCCAGGTCTACCCACCCAGCAAACCTCAGCCACAGAGGCCAAAGTTTAACCAGGAGCCCAGGTCTACCCACCTGGTTGACCTGGGTTCTAGAATTCAGAGTGCTCATGCCCCCTCCCCAAACACAAACACTGGATCCATCCCTTTCTCAGTGACGGACTGCTCCTATAACTGAAGGTTCAATGTA
The DNA here is from genome assembly GCF_035046505.1 of Tiliqua scincoides. Taxonomy (NCBI): domain Eukaryota; kingdom Metazoa; phylum Chordata; class Lepidosauria; order Squamata; family Scincidae; genus Tiliqua; species Tiliqua scincoides. Next base: position 174,210,735 of record NC_089823.1, read on the forward strand.
GCCATCATGGTTAACAACTACTGATAGACCATAGTCCACCATGAATGTTTAGAATCCACTTTAAAAATCATCTAAGTCAGTGACCAACAACACCCAACCTTCCCACGGTGACATCGCTAGGGTTGGTGTCACCCTGTCACTCACGGTGTCACCCCTATTTATTTATTTATTTATTTATTTATTTATTCAGTTAGTTAGTTAGTTAGTTAGTTAGTTAGTTAGTTAGTTAGTTAGTTAGTTAGTTAGTTAGTTAGTTAGTTAGTTAGTTATAGAACAGTACAGGTTACCAAACCAATCAGTAACCAACACAAAACTAGTGGCCAACTTGATAACACTCACACAACTGAATAGGAGCTTTATTTGCTCTGATACAACGAAAAAGGAGCTGAATCATGATAACATTTTATTGGTTACATGCTATGTCATTATAAGACCTTGTAAGCTCTCATAATACTAATGCTCATTGGTCAATTCTGAGTTATGAAAATCCTCTTTTTGTGACATAAGGCAACTGTGTTTCCTTTTCTGGTTATTTGGCTAAAGCTTTTGATAGAACACAATTTCAATGCAGTTTGTTTCAGTGCATTTTGCTGTAAATTACGCATTGAATGGTATATAAAAAGATGGTATTATTCCTAAAAGTCACAAGTTCCACAATCTTTAGTCACCCCCCTCCCAAGGGTGTCACCTTATTAACACCTTATTGGTTTCGTGCTATTTCATAATAACATCTCATTGGCTCTTCAAATAATCAGTCTTATTGGAAATCAGTCTCATTTGAGTTAAGGAAATCTACTTTTTGTTACACAAGACAGTTATATTTTTATTTTTTGATTTTTTGGCCATATCTTTTGATAGAATGGAGATATTTCACACCAGTTTGTTTCATTGCATTCTGCTGTAAAGTACATGTGAATGGTATACAACAGGGGCATCCAAACTTTTTGGCGGGAGGGCCACATCATCTCTCCGACACTGTGTTGGGGGCGGAGGGAAAAAAGAATTAATTTTCATTTCAAATTTGAATAAATTTACATAATTGAATATATTAGAGATGGAATTTATATGAATGAATGAATGAATGAAGGTCTTGCAATAGCTCAAGGCCTATAAAAAGCCTTGCACAAAGAAAGGTCAACCTTTCCTTTGCTGCTGCATCACAGATGCAAAACAACAAGCAGTGGAGGGAGCCCTCGTCCCACAGCTCATGTGAGAGGTCAAACAGTTGGCCATCACACTGAGAGCAGTTGCATCAGTCCAGTGTGGGCTCCAGCAAGTCTCTGGAGGGTCAGAGGCTAATTGGGATTGGGGGTTCCCTAAGGGCCGGATTGGGAGTCCTCAAGGGCTGCAAGTGGCCCCAGGGCCTGGGTTTGGCCACCCCGGTATAAAACGTGATAGTATTATTCCTAATAACCGTGATTTTAGCTATTTTGGTCACTCGTGGTGTCACTCTCCCGCAGCTTGGCGCATGGGGCACAGGGCCCTCCAACCCCCAATTTGTATGCCACTGTGGGCAACAACTATAAATGAAGAGTACAAGTGCATGAGGATCCAGAGGATCCAATCCTATCAAATTTTCCAGCATCGATGCATCCACAAACCAACTCACAGATAAGGGAACAAATATTCCCTTAATGAGGAGGCCTCCAGAACTGCCCCACTACAACCGACTGTAGTGTCCATTGGCTAGCTGCATCAGCCCTGGAAAGTTAGATAGGTTTGGGCCCTAAATCTTTCTATTGTTATTCAGATATATTATAATTCTGAAGTGTATCCTTACTGAGTTGGGATCCTTGCAGGAGTAACAGGAGAGGATTTCACAATAAATGACAACATGAAAGAATTCAGGGAAAAAAGCATAAGACACACCAGAGCTGATGACACTAGCATCTTCATGGTGAACACAGTTATGTACACCCCAGCCTCTGTGGGGACACTGCCACAAGTATTCCTCATTTGCTGTGCACATCACATCACCCCAGCACTGTCTGATCTAGTGGCTGTCTGCTGGTATTCATTTGCATCTTTTTAGATTGTGAGCCCTTTTGGGACAGGGAGCCATTTAGTTATTTGATTTTTCTCTGTAAACCGCTTTGTGAACTTTTAGTTGAAAAGCGGTATATAAATACTGTTAATAATAATAATAATAATTAATAATCATCCATGAGAATATTGCTGAAGCCTTGCCCAAAATATGCACTTCCTGGGGCAAAGGCAGCCGAACCGCATCCAAGCTGTCTGCACACAACTCCGGCGTCATTGAGCCCCCAGGAGTAATCATAAACGGTACCCCAGGATCCACGATGAAAGATTTCAACAAGGCCCTCGCAAAGGTTCCTTCCATTCATGTATTGTTTGATAGCAAACTTTAACATTCTCATTCAAGAATGAGGGGAGTGAAAAATGGCTATTTTGCAGGAAATGTCAGCTTCCCTATGGCAGGAATGTGTGTTCCTCCATTTATCAACTTGCTCTGAGAACTTATGTTTTCCATCACAATCCATTCCACATATCACAAACGTGTCCAAAATGCTCACTAAGATATGCACTCAGTGGTGTGTGAATGCTACTCTGCTCCTGTCCATATCCATTCTCCTTTACATGAGAGAGAAAAGGGTATGTATTTCTGGACAGAGCCCAGACACAGAAAACATGAATAATATTAAACCGAATCATAATTACCATATCTTCCTGTTGATGTTGGTGGTTCAGCTGCAAGCAAAACATTCAGGAAAGATTATTTCAGACTTTCACACCATGGAACCTACACAACAGTAGGCCTTTCACTAAAGCAGCATTTCACAATTTTTATCTAATATATGAAGAAATCACTTATGTACAGTATTTGCAGTCCATATTGGAGACCTGCCATGATCTTGACAATGTAAGAGGCTGTTGCGGCATCATCACCCTGTCTCACGTGGACTGGCAGGAGACCCCTGAGACTTTTCAGGGCTCTGCCCCTTTAGCAAAATTTCTACATTTTGGCCATGGCATTTTTCATCAACCCTCAAACTAGTTATTGTTAGTTTTCTTGCAGTGTGTCTTTCTTAATGCATTTCCTTTTCACAGATATACAAATTTAAAAATTCTCTTGCATGACCTCTTATTTTCAGGATTGATTTTCCAAAAAAATTTTCTATGATAGTCACAAATGAAAACTCTTATGAAGTGGAACAAGCCAATTTTGCTTTCAGTGGATGTGCTCTGATTTTGTAAGTTATGTGTTATATGTTATATGTATAGCCCCTGGATCTAGGCACCTTAGGGCACAATCCTAACCCCTTATCTCAGTACTTTCCAGTACTGGCATAGCGGTGCCAACGGGACATGTGCTGCATCCTGCAGTTGGGTGTCACTCACAGAGGCCTCCTCAAAGTAAGGGAATGTTTGTTCCCTTACCTCGGAGCTGCATTGCTGGAAAGCACTGACATAAGGGGTTAGGATTGCGCCCTAAGAGTCTTGACCAAACGCACCCAGTGAGTGTTACAACTGAAGGTATTTCTACCCCCATTCAACAGCCCACACCAAAGCACGATTTGATTAATTAATTTGATTAATGGTTCTCCTGCAGTGGTTCCCAACCTTTTTCACTTGCATGCCCCTTGGCAGCCCATTTCCATAAATTTCCTCATATTAGCTAAATGTTTGTAATTAATGTTAATATAAAACCTCATCTACTCCATATGAAAATGCATATTCATTTATTCATCACAGTATTTTCTCTTTTTGTCTGTTTGAAAAACAGAAGACTATGTCTTTGCACTGTTTTTGCAAGTGACCTGAGAAATTCTTCATGACTGATCACTTTCCATATTATGTTTCAGCTTTCTTACTGTGCTGATTTTCAATCACTGATTCATACATAAATTGATCAACGAAAATTAACTATTGTTGGGGCTTTCGCAGTCAACTAGCTACCTCCCTTCCTACCTTGCTGGCCCTGCAAGGCATTTCCAGAGCATTACTTGCCTTTTTCTAGCATTATTCAAATCTTTTTCAAGCACTCCTAAAGGTCCTGTTGAGTGCACATGGGGGTACATGTACCCCAGGTTGGGAACCACTGTCCTACTGGTATGATGTTTACAGTGCACTTACTCTGATAGTGTTTACAAAAAGGTTGTGAAGATCAGAATTTAAAAAGTTAAAGAATAAAAATGAATCTTATGATCTTTCATTATATTTTTAATAGAGACTGTACTATTTTTAGGTCACAATTACTGGTAGGTTATTTTTCAGGATCTGGCCTCAGGTAAAATCAGACAAACCTATAGACACCCCCCTAAGTTTAACCCCTGACTTATCTGAGAAGTCATAGAAAATGCCATGATTTTGGCTCAAAACTTGCCCTCAACTTCTTTGTGAGATTGACTTATAGGTGAGTAGTGCCTGCATTAAATATTGGAGGAGGAATTCCTCCTCACGCCCCAGCCATGGATGTGGGTATGTGCATCCATTTGCTAGTCCCAGCCTGCACAAGCCATGGGATTAGTGCCTGAGCAAGTCAACAACGGGTTCAGAGATGTGCAGCTTGCCTGTGTCCTCTGGCATTCTTACCCTGGAGAATCTGGATTCTTACCCATGATAATCTGGATGAGCTGGGAATCATTACAGAATGTTTTCATGTTTGATAGCTAGCTAGGAAGGAAGGAAGGAAGGAAGGAAGGAAGGAAGGATCTAGTGCAACTGCACATTGATCAATTGTTATAGATGAGTAAGTGTGGCCCTTTTTACTCCCATTTACATGGTCTGAAGTCATTTGTGGTGGGATCCAGGACAATGAATGTGTGTCTCCTTGAAGTCAGTGGCACTAGAGAAGACTGCATGGTTTTGTACTAAATTATAGCCAAAACATGAAATGGCAATGTTCTCCCCTTCAGCAACAGAATGTAACCAGGCAGGACATTCTCACTTCCTAATATGAGGTTCACTTTGATGAGGCAAAAGCCCAGCAAAGTTTATTGCTTATAAAGTTTATTATATATAAAGATAGACAGGAACAACCAATTACCTGGTGTAGAAAGAGCTGCCCCAGAGTCTTAAAGAAAAAGAGAAAACACTTGTAAATTCCTCTCACTAATACATTGTTTATTCACATTCATTAGAACCTTGCTACAATACTATATCCGATCCAAAGTTCAAGGCAGTCAAACATCTGGACAAACAAAATATAGAGAAGGGACAAGATGACGCAGCAGAGATCTCTCTGACTCATGAATCAAAGAGACCAAAGAGCAAGAATATTCCTGTCGATTGAGAAGTTCAAAGGGATGTGCGTGCAAGTAAATGAACATAGGATTGCAGCATAAATAAACCAGTTTTCTCTGCAATTAGTTCAAGATGAAATTTTGGGCCGAATTCTATCCCCTGCTAACCCATACCATGCAGTCCCATTGACAGAGCAAACACTGCATGCAGTGGTGGGGGAGGGGGGCAATGTGTTGGCATAGAAGAAGGAATTAAAATATTTTTCACTAACCTCCCTGTATGCTGCCTAGCCTCCAACTAGTTCCCTTGGAACAAGACTAGTTATTTAGCTGGAGTAAATCCAAGGAGACTGGGGAGGACAGTACGGGACAGGGAAAGGGTGGAAGAATCTCAGCATGCACGGCTGTCACCAAGCTCATCCCTTCTGCCTGGCCTGCTCCGTGCTCCAAACCACCCCAGTCCCTCCACCAACCTATCCAGCAGGCTCATCTTGGAGCCACTACTGCACATACAGGGCCCAAGGCCATTCCTGCTGGTGGCCGCCGTGCACACAACAGCAGCGTGTCAGTCCAGGATTTACTGATATATACTTATATCTATAGATAAGTATAATTGCAATATTTTAGCTCCAAAGATTTAGCTAAATTTAGCTTAAGAATTAATACAGAAAGCAATACTTTGACTTTCATCCACTTGACTTTCATTGCTTTCCTCTTTCAAATGTTTCAATTACAGGCGAGTGTTCCCTTCCCGGAAGTCACGTGGATGACAAAAGCGCATTAAAACATATCCTTTTAAAAATCAATGTCCATTTGCTAGGGTCATTTGAAAACAGCCTTGCTGACCTTTGTGATGTAAGATACAGGCCCAAGTCCTAACCAACTTTCCAGCACCGGCACAGCGCTGCCAGTGAGATGTGTGCTGCATCCTACAGTTGAGTTGCACTCATAGAGGTCTCCTCCAAGTAAAGGAATGCTTGTTCCTACAGCAAGATATTGCTGTAGTGGAATAGCATTGGGTGGATAAACCGCACATGGAGGATTTCTATGTAATACCACATGCCTTGACACATATCACAAACATGAAGTAAATGAGTCGTACTGATATGACCTACTCAGGGGTATGTGGAAGGTACTCTGCTCATGCCCCTCACGTGAGAGTGAACAGGGCACATACTGCAGGACTGAGCCTGGACGCAGAATGCAAGAACAATCTTATACCAAAACTGAATTACCATCTGTGGCTTCTGCTGTTGTTGAGGGTGTTGGTGCTGTTGTTGGAGCTGCAAGAAACAATTCAGAGAAGGTTATTTCAAACTCTGCCACCACAGAACCAACACAATCGTAGGCCTTTCACAAAACTAGCATTTCATAGTTTTTAGCCAGTATTCAGGAAGCACAGGTTGGGTTTTCAGGCCATTTCTCTGGCCCGATTTGAGGTGATTTTGAAAACGTCAGCGGCAACTGGAGCATCATCACCTTTTGTGGCTGGGAATCGTAGAGGACCGCGGAGACTTTCCCGGTCTCCTGCCCATTCACGAACGTGTCCCCCTCTGATCCACGATCTTCTCCAGTCAGCCCCTGAACTAGTTATTCCTAGTTTCTTTGTAGTCGAATCACACTGGTGGAGACTCACAACTCGACTCGTGACTCAGTGCAGTGACTCCGGCACATCCCATATATGTAGTAGAAAATGTTCCTTACCAGTGGAAGTGGGTTCTGCGACTGTTGTGACTTCATATCCTAAAGAAAGAGGAAAGCAAGTTAAGAAAATATTATGTAACAAATTACAATTTCATCGAAATCAAAACGGTTTTGATCATAGCATTGCCTCCCTTGCTCTAGGACCATTTTAAAGGTTTCTTTGGAAACAAAACGGTTTACGAGAATTAAAGGCAGAGTGATAATTTCCAGAATGAACAAATAACATTAACAAAGTATCAGACTTGCCTCGTACGACTTCTTATTTTCAGACCTTGTTTTTTCCCCCAGGATTATGCCTCTGACACTCACAGGGGCAGTACGGGACAGGAAAAGGGTGATAGAATCTCAGTGTGCACGGCTGCCACCATGCTCATCCCTTCTGCCTGGCCTGCTCCGTGCCCCAAACTGCCCCAGTCCCTCCACCAACCTATGCAGCAGGCTCAACTTTGACCCACTGCTGCACACCCAGGGCCCAAGGCTTTCTTTGCTGGCGTCCGCCATGCACACAACAGCAGCCCGTCAGTGCAGGATTGACAGAGGCAGATCACAAAGTCCACCACCATAAGCTGAGGAAAACACTGTGAATTTTACCGTTCATGTCCAACTGATGTTCCTAAAGAAAGTAGAACAGCGAGGGCTTACGTAACATTAAGTAGGGGGGAAACCACTGTCCTTATTTATCTCAGCATAGCTCATGTCCCAATGGCCGTTTGCTGTGTGTCCTTCATGTCTTTTTTTAACTTGTAAGCCTCTTGGGCACAAGAAATCATTTTCTGTCAATTATTTCATCCCTAAGACATAGCTTTGTGGCCATTTTTGTGGACTAGCATAGCTTAAATATTTCAAACAATTACAGTATAAGGAATTTAATGCAGGTGAGTCAGTACGAAGGCATAGAAGAAAAGGAAAGAAATTGGTTTTTGGAATAGTTGTCCATTATAAAGGTAGATTCTATTGCTACTCAAATACATTGTAATTTTGATGGGCATTCCTACAGGGTTGAGAATCACTGCAGGAGCAACAGGATCGGATTCTGCTGTAAATGAATACCTGAAAGAGTAAATATCGCTTGGACCTACCGGAACAGACGACACCAGCGTCTTCGCTGTGAGCACAGTTATGCACGCCCCAGCCTCTGTGGTGACACTGCCACAAGTATTCTTCAGTCCCGTTGCACGCCACATCATCCAAGAAAATAGGGCCTGAGCCTTGCCCAAAAGAGGCACTTCCTGGGGCCCTGACGGCCCTGCCACATCCAAGCTGTCTGCACACAACGTTGGCATCGCTAACGTCCCATGAATCATCACAAACGCTCCCCCAGGATCCTCCGTGATTGACTTCAACACGGCCCTCACAACGGTTCCTTCCATTCACCAGTCTCAATGCTTGAAAGACAAATGCGCCAACAGAAAAAAACACACACACACACGGTAAATGTGCAACGAATTAACATTCTCTTTCAATAATGAGAGGAGCGAAAAATGGCTACTTTGCAGGAAACCACCCTCTACTCTAAAGCAGGAATGCGTGTTCCTCTTTTTATCATTTGGCCTCAGGAGGGTGACCAAGAATGTTTAGCACATCAGGTTGACAAGAAACTTCAGAGTGCAATCCAGAGAACACGAAACGTCACACAAAAAGAGTGCGGCCCATTACCACGGACAGCTGAAATCCCTTCCTCCTCACCCAACGCATAACGTAAAATACGGCGTTTAGCACTCGGCCTTTGGGCTGGGCAATCGTTTCCACAATGTAAGCACAAGGATCACGTGTTGTACAAGGAACTGGTGGAAGGCTCCTCTGGCTTGGGTCATATCACTGGCATAGACAGGGGGATCTGCGGGTGCAAGTGATCCCGAGTTGCACCAGGGCCACTTGCTGCTTCCACCCTCTTCCTCTGCACACCTACTCCCCGCCCTCTCCCTGCCCTCCCTCTGCCTCCGCCCACCCCAGAACGCCTCCTCCCCGCCTCCCCCACACCCCACCCGCCTCTCCTCTGCTCGGCGGTCTGTGTGACCGCGGAGCGTCCAGACTTCGGCGCTCCACCGGCGCTCGCCCCAGCGCTGACTTTTTTTGTTCAGAAGCACTGTTTGAGAAGCACACTGATTTTTCAGAATGGATGATGGTTCTACGAGAAGAGTACAAGCACTTCAAACATTCTATTGCTATTCAGATAGGCGAATATTCTGATGTGCATTCATGCTGAGCTTGGGATCCTTGCAGGAGCAACAGGAGACGTTTTCATGACAAACGACTACTGAAAGAGTAGGGGGGGAAACCATAGGACATACCAGAACAGATGACACCAGCATCTTCGTGGTGACCACAGTTATGTACACCCCAGCCTCTGTGGCGACACTGCCACAAGTATTCCTCATTCCCTGCACACGTCACATCATCCAGGAGAATACTGCCGGAGCCTTGTCCAAAATGCGCGCTTCCTGGGGCACGGACAGCCTGGCCGCATCCAAGCTGTCTGCACACGACTTTGGCATCACTGAGTCCCCAGGAATCATCACAAACGGTACCCCAGGATCCTCCGTGAATGACTTCAACACGGCCCTCGCAAGTGTGTGCTCCGTTCACCAGCCTCAGTGCTTGAAAGGCAAAGAGGACCATTTATTGCGCGTTTACCACGTATTGTTCCATAGCAAACATTAACATTCTCATTCAAGAATGAGGGGAGTGAAAAATGGTTATTCTGCAGCACATACCAGCTTCCCTATGGCAGAAACGGGTGTTCCTCCCTTTATCAACTGGCTCCAAGAATTCTATGTTCTATGAACTCCATGTTGTGAACTTTTAGTTGAAAAGCAGTATATAAATACTGTTAATAATAATAATACGTTTCCTACCACAATCCATTACACATATCACAAACGTGTCCAAAATGCTCACTAAGCTGTGCACTCAGTGGGGTGTGAATGCTACTCTGCCCCTGTCCACATCCACTCTCCTTTCCACGAGAGAGAAAAGAGTATGTATTTCAGGACAGAGCCCAGACACAGAAAACACGAATGACATGAAACCGAATCATAATTACCATATGCTGCTGTTGCTGTTGGTGGTTCAGCTGCAAGCAAAACATTTAGAAAGATTATTTCAAACTCTCCCACCGTGGAACCTACACAACCTCAGGCCCATCACTAAAGCGGCACTTCACAATTTTTAACTACCGCAGTGTTAAGAAATCACTGACGGACAGTATTTGCAGTCCCTATCGGAGACCTGACTTGCCATGATCTGGACAACGTAAGAGGCCTTTGCAGCATCATCACCCCGTCTCGCTTGGTCTGGCAGTAGACCCCTGAGGCTCTTCGGGGCTCTGCCCCTTAGCCCGATTTCTCGATTTGGGGCATGGCATTCTTGCAACAGCCCCTGAACTAGCTATTGCTAGTTATGTGTGATAAGTTGCATGTTAAGTTGCATGCAAAGAGGCCTTTGCAGCATCATCACCCCGTCTCGCTTGGACTGGCAGTAGGTCACAATAAATTAGAGACTGTACTGTTCTTAGGTCACAATTACTGGTAGGTTATTTTTCAGGATCGGGCCTTGGGTAAAATCAGACAAAACTATAGTAAGACACCCCCCTATAAATTTAACCTCCGACGTATCCCAGGAGCATAGAAAATGCCGTGATTTCGGCTCCAAAACTTGCCCTCGACTTCTCTGTGAGATCGACTCATAAGCGAGTGCCTGCGTTAAATATCAGAGGGGAAATTCCTCCTTTCCCCCCCGCCCGGGCCATGAGAAGTTCAGTGGAACGTGCCTGCAAGTAAACGCACACAGGATTGCAGCCTGAACAAAGCAATTTATCTGCAATAAGTTCAAGATGCTATTCAAGTTCAAGATGCTATTTGTGCTATTTGTGAATCATGCTATCACTGATTTTTCAGAATGGGTGATGGTTCTACGAGAAGAGTAGGATGGTTCTACGAGAAATGCTCTAGGACCATTTTCTAGGTTTCATTAGAAACAAAACGGTTTTTGAGCATTAAAGGCAGAGTGATAATTTCCAGAATGAACAAATAACATTAATAAAATATAAGACTTGTCTCATAGGCCTTCTTATTTTCAGACCTGGTTTCCCCCCCACCCCCCAAATTATGCCTCTGATACTCACAGGGGCAGTACGGGACAGGAAAAGGGTGATAGAATCTCAGCGTGCACGGCTGCCGCCAAGCTCATCTCTTCTGCCTGGCCTGCTCCGTGCTCCAAACCGCCCCAGTCCCTCCACCAACCTATCCAGCAGGCTCATCTTTGAGCCACTACTGCACACACAGGGCCCAAGGCCATTCCTGCAGGTGGCTCCCGTGCACACAACAACAGCGCGTCTGTCCAGGATTCACTTATATATACTTATATCTGTATATAAGTCAAATCGCAATATTTTAGCTCCAAAGATGGTCGCTAAAGAATTAATACATAAAGCAATACTTTGACTTTCATCCACTTGACTTTCATTGCTTTCCTCTTTCAAATGTTTCAATTACAGGTCGTGTCTCACAATTGGCGAGTGCCCTTCCCAGAAGTCATGTGGTTGACAAAAGCGCATTAAAGCAAATCCTTTTAAAAATCAATGTCCTTTTGCTAGGACATTTGAAAACAGCCTTGCTGACCTTTGCGATGTAAGATACAGGCCCAAATCCTAACCAACTTTCCAGCACTGGCACAGCGGTGCCAATGGGACGTGTGCTGCATCCTGCAGTTGAGTGGCACTCATGGCGGTCTCCTCCAAGTAAAGGAATGCTTGTTCCCTTGTTCCTACAGCAAGATATTGCTGTAGTGGAATAGCACTGGGTGGATAAACCGCACATGGAGAATTTCTATGTAATACCACATGCCTTGACACATAACACACACATGAATTAAATGAGTCATACTGATATGACCTACTCAGGGGTGTGTAGAAGGTACTCTGCTCATGCCCCTCACGTGAGAGTGAACAGGGCACGTACTGCAGGACTGAGCCTGGACGCGGAATGCAAGAACAATCTTATACCAAAACTGAATTACCATATGTGGTTTCTGCTGTTGTTGATGATATTGGTGCTGTTGTTGGAGCTGCAAGAAACAATTCAGAGAAGGTTATTTCAAACTCTGCCACCACAGAACCAACACAATCGTAGGCCTTTCACAAAACTAGCATTTCATAGTTTTTAGCCAGTATTCAGAACGCACAGGTTGGGTTTTCAGGCCATTTCTGTGGCCCGATTTGAGGTGATTTTGAAAACGTCAGCGGCAACTGGCGCATCATCACCCTTTGTGGCTGGGACTGGTACAGGACCGCGGAGACTTTCCCGGTCTCCTGCCCATTCACGAACGTGTCCCCCTCTGAGCCACGATCTTCTCCAGTCAGCCCCTGAACTAGTTATTCCTAGTTTCTTTGCAGTCGAGTCACACTGGTGGAAACTCACAACTCGACTCGTGACTCAGTGCAGTGACTCCGGCACATCCCATATATGTAGTAGAAAATGTTCCTTACCAGTGGAAGTGGGTTCTGCGACTGTTGTGATTTCATATGCTAAAGAAAGAGGAAAGCAAGATAAGAAAATATTATGTAACAAATTACAATTTCATCGAAATCAAAACGGTTTTGAACATAGCATTGCCTCCCTTGCTCTAGGACCATTTTAAAGGTTTCTTTGGAAACAAAACGGTTTTTGAGAATTAAAGGCAGAGTGATAATTTCCAGAATGAACAAATAAAATTAATAAAATATCAGACTTGTCTCGTACGACTTCTTATTTTCAAACCTGGTTACCCCCCCCCCCCAAGATTATGCCTCTGACACTCACAGGGGCAGTATGGGACAGGAAAAGGGTGATAGAATCTCAGCGTGCACGGCTGCCACCAAGCTCATCCCTTCTGCCTGTCCTGCTCCCTGCCCCAGTCCCTCCACCAACCTATGCAGCATGCTTATCTTTGACCACTGTAGCACACACAGGGCCCAAGGCTTTCTTTGCTGGTGGCCGCTGTACACACAACAGCAGCATGTCAGTGCAGGATTGACAGAGGCAGATCACAAGGTCCACCATCATAAGCCCAGGATACCACAGGGCCATTAGTCTCCAACTGCACCACCGCAGAGAGTACAGTCCTGGCTTTGAAATGTGCCAGATTTATCTTATACAGTTTGTAATTGTGTCTAATAATTCAAAAGGACAGAAACTGCATGGCTTCCCACCAGCCCCCTATGTGGCTTGTGAATTTTCTCGTTCATGTCCAACTAAAGTTCATAACGAAAGGAGCACAGCGAGGGCTTACGTAACATTAAGTAGGGGGGAAACCACTGTCCTTATTTATCTCAGCATCGCTCATGTCCCAATGGCCGTTTGCTGTGTGTCCTTCATGTCTTTTTTTAACTTGTAAGCCTCTTGGGCACAAGAAATCATTTTCTGTCAATTATTTCATCCCTAAGACATAGCTTTGTGGCCATTTTTGTGGACTAGCATAGCTTAAATATTTCAAACAATTACAGTATAAGGAATTTAATGCAGGTGAGTCAGTACGAAGGCATAGAAGAAAAGGAAAGAAATTGGTTTTTGGAATAGTTGTCCATTATAAAGGTAGATTCTATTGCTACTCAAATACATTGTAATTTTGATGGGCAGTCCTACAGGGTTGAGAATCACTGCAGGAGCAACAGGATCGGATTCTGCTGTAAATGAATACCTGAAAGAGTAAATATCGCTTGGACCTACCGGAACAGACGACACCAGCGTCTTCGCTGTGAGCACAGTTATGCACGCCCCAGCCTCTGTGGTGACACTGCCACAAGTATTCTTCAGTCCCGTTGCACGCCACATCATCCAAGAAAATAGGGCCTGAGCCTTGCCCAAAAGAGGCACTTCCTGGGGCCCTGACGGCCCTGCCACATCCAAGCTGTCTGCACACAACGTTGGCATCGCTGACGTCCCATGAATCATCACAAACGCTCCCCCAGGATCCTCCGTGATTGACTTCAACACGGCCCTCACAACGGTTCCTTCCATTCACCAGTCTCAATGCTTGAAAGACAAATGCGCCAACAGAAAAAAAAAACACACACACACGGTAAATGTGCAACGAATTAACATTCTCTTTCAATAATGAGAGGAGCGAAAAATGGCTACTTTGCAGGAAACCACCCTCTACTCTAAAGCAGGAATGCGTGTTCCTCTTTTTATCATTTGGCCTCAGGAGGGTGACCAAGAATGTTTAGCACATCAGGTTGACAAGAAACTTCAGAGTGCAATCCAGAGAACACGAAACGTCACACAAAAAGAGTGCGGCCCATTACCACGGACAGCTGAAATCCCTTCCTCCTCACCCAACGCATAACGTAAAATACGGCGTTTAGCACTCGGCCTTTGGGCTGGGCAATCGTTTCCACAATGTAAGCACAAGGATCACGTGTTGTACAAGGAACTGGTGGAAGGCTCCTCTGGCTTGGGTCATATCACTGGCATAGACAGGGGGATCTGCGGGTGCAAGTGATCCCGAGTTGCACCAGGGCCACTTGCTGCTTCCACCCTCTTCCTCTGCACGCCTACTCCCCGCCCTCTCCCTGCCCTCCCTCTGCCTCCGCCCACCCCAGAACGCCTCCTCCCCGCCTCCCCCACACCCCACCCGCCTCTCCTCTGCTCGGCGGTCTGTGTGACCGCGGAGCGTCCAGACTTCGGCGCTCCACCGGCACTCGCCCCAGCGCTGACTTTTTTTGTTCAGAAGCACTGTTTGAGAAGCACACTGATTTTTCAGAATGGATGATGGTTCTACGAGAAGAGTACAAGCACTTCAAACATTCTATTGCTATTCAGATAGGCGAATATTCTGATGTGCATCCATGCTGAGCTTGGGATCCTTGCAGGAGCAACAGGAGACGTTTTCATGACAAACGACTACTGAAAGAGTAGGGGGGGAAACCATAGGACATACCAGAACAGATGACACCAGCATCTTCATGGTGACCACAGTTATGTACACCCCAGCCTCTGTGGCGACACTGCCACAAGTATTCCTCATTCCCTGCACACGTCACATCATCCAGGAGAATACTGCCGGAGCCTTGTCCAAAATGCGCGCTTCCTGGGGCACGGACAGCCTGGCCGCATCCAAGCTGTCTGCACACGACTTTGGCATCACTGAGTCCCCAGGAATCATCACAAACGGTACCCCAGGATCCTCCGTGAATGACTTCAACACGGCCCTCGCAAGTGTGTGCTCCGTTCACCAGCCTCAGTGCTTGAAAGGCAAAGAGGACCATTTATTGCGCGTTTACCACGTATTGTTCCATAGCAAACATTAACATTCTCATTCAAGAATGAGGGGAGTGAAAAATGGTTATTCTGCAGCACATACCAGCTTCCCTATGGCAGAAACGGGTGTTCCTCCCTTTATCAACTGGCTCCAAGAATTCTATGTTCTATGAACTCCATGTTGTGAACTTTTAGTTGAAAAGCAGTATATAAATACTGTTAATAATAATAATACGTTTCCTACCACAATCCATTACACATATCACAAACGTGTCCAAAATGCTCACTAAGCTGTGCACTCAGTGGGGTGTGAATGCTACTCTGCCCCTGTCCACATCCACTCTCCTTTCCACGAGAGAGAAAAGGGTATGTATTTCAGGACAGAGCCCAGACACAGAAAACACGAATGACATGAAACCGAATCATAATTACCATATGCTGCTGTTGCTGTTGGTGGTTCAGCTGCAAGCAAAACATTTAGAAAGATTATTTCAAACTCTCCCACCGTGGAACCTACACAACCTCAGGCCCATCACTAAAGCGGCACTTCACAATTTTTAACTACCGCAGTGTTAAGAAATCACTGACGGACAGTATTTGCAGTCCCTATCGGAGACCTGACTTGCCATGATCTGGACAACGTAAGAGGCCTTTGCAGCATCATCACCCCGTCTCGCTTGGTCTGGCAGTAGACCCCTGAGGCTCTTCGGGGCTCTGCCCCTTAGCCCGATTTCTCGATTTGGGGCATGGCATTCTTGCAACAGCCCCTGAACTAGCTATTGCTAGTTATGTGTGATAAGTTGCATGTTAAGTTGCATGCAAAGAGGCCTTTGCAGCATCATCACCCCGTCTCGCTTGGACTGGCAGTAGGTCACAATAAATTAGAGACTGTACTGTTCTTAGGTCACAATTACTGGTAGGTTATTTTTCAGGATCGGGCCTTGGGTAAAATCAGACAAAACTATAGTAAGACACCCCCCTATAAATTTAACCTCCGACGTATCCCAGGAGCATAGAAAATGCCGTGATTTCGGCTCCAAAACTTGCCCTCGACTTCTCTGTGAGATCGACTCATAAGCGAGTGCCTGCGTTAGATATCAGAGGGGAAATTCCTCCTTTCCCCCCCGCCCGGGCCATGAGAAGTTCAGTGGAACGTGCCTGCAAGTAAACGCACACAGGATTGCAGCCTGAACAAAGCAATTTATCTGCAATAAGTTCAAGATGCTATTCAAGTTCAAGATGCTATTTGTGCTATTTGTGAATCATGCTATCACTGATTTTTCAGAATGGGTGATGGTTCTACGAGAAGAGTAGGATGGTTCTACGAGAAATGCTCTAGGACCATTTTCTAGGTTTCATTGGAAACAAAACGGTTTTTGAGCATTAAAGGCAGAGTGATAATTTCCAGAATGAACAAATAACATTAATAAAATATAAGACTTGTCTCATAGGCCTTCTTATTTTCAGACCTGGTTTCCCCCCCACCCCCCAAATTATGCCTCTGATACTCACAGGGGCAGTACGGGACAGGAAAAGGGTGATAGAATCTCAGCGTGCACGGCTGCCGCCAAGCTCATCTCTTCTGCCTGGCCTGCTCCGTGCTCCAAACCGCCCCAGTCCCTCCACCAACCTATCCAGCAGGCTCATCTTTGAGCCACTACTGCACACACAGGGCCCAAGGCCATTCCTGCAGGTGGCTCCCGTGCACACAACAACAGCGCGTCTGTCCAGGATTCACTTATATATACTTATATCTGTATATAAGTCAAATCGCAATATTTTAGCTCCAAAGATGGTCGCTAAAGAATTAATACATAAAGCAATACTTTGACTTTCATCCACTTGACTTTCATTGCTTTCCTCTTTCAAATGTTTCAATTACAGGTCGTGTCTCACAATTGGCGAGTGCCCTTCCCAGAAGTCATGTGGTTGACAAAAGCGCATTAAAGCAAATCCTTTTAAAAATCAATGTCCTTTTGCTAGGACATTTGAAAACAGCCTTGCTGACCTTTGCGATGTAAGATACAGGCCCAAATCCTAACCAACTTTCCAGCACTGGCACAGCGGTGCCAATGGGACGTGTGCTGCATCCTGCAGTTGAGTGGCACTCATGGCGGTCTCCTCCAAGTAAAGGAATGCTTGTTCCCTTGTTCCTACAGCAAGATATTGCTGTAGTGGAATAGCACTGGGTGGATAAACCGCACATGGAGAATTTCTATGTAATACCACATGCCTTGACACATAACACACACATGAATTAAATGAGTCATACTGATATGACCTACTCAGGGGTGTGTAGAAGGTACTCTGCTCATGCCCCTCACGTGAGAGTGAACAGGGCACGTACTGCAGGACTGAGCCTGGACGCGGAATGCAAGAACAATCTTATACCAAAACTGAATTACCATATGTGGTTTCTGCTGTTGTTGATGATATTGGTGCTGTTGTTGGAGCTGCAAGAAACAATTCAGAGAAGGTTATTTCAAACTCTGCCACCACAGAACCAACACAATCGTAGGCCTTTCACAAAACTAGCATTTCATAGTTTTTAGCCAGTATTCAGAACGCACAGGTTGGGTTTTCAGGCCATTTCTGTGGCCCGATTTGAGGTGATTTTGAAAACGTCAGCGGCAACTGGCGCATCATCACCCTTTGTGGCTGGGACTGGTACAGGACCGCGGAGACTTTCCCGGTCTCCTGCCCGTTCACGAACGTGTCCCCCTCTGAGCCACGATCTTCTCCAGTCAGCCCTGAACTAGTTATTCCTAGTTTCTTTGCAGTCGAGTCACACTGGTGGAAACTCACAACTCGACTCGTGACTCAGTGCAGTGACTCCGGCACATCCCATATATGTAGTAGAAAATGTTCCTTACCAGTGGAAGTGGGTTCTGCGACTGTTGTGATTTCATATGCTAAAGAAAGAGGAAAGCAAGATAAGAAAATATTATGTAACAAATTACAATTTCATCGAAATCAAAACGGTTTTGAACATAGCATTGCCTCCCTTGCTCTAGGACCATTTTAAAGGTTTCTTTGGAAACAAAACGGTTTTTGAGAATTAAAGGCAGAGTGATAATTTCCAGAATGAACAAATAAAATTAATAAAATATCAGACTTGTCTCGTACGACTTCTTATTTTCAAACCTGGTTACCCCCCCCCCCCAAGATTATGCCTCTGACACTCACAGGGGCAGTATGGGACAGGAAAAGGGTGATAGAATCTCAGCGTGCACGGCTGCCACCAAGCTCATCCCTTCTGCCTGTCCTGCTCCCTGCCCCAGTCCCTCCACCAACCTATGCAGCATGCTTATCTTTGACCACTGTAGCACACACAGGGCCCAAGGCTTTCTTTGCTGGTGGCCGCTGTACACACAACAGCAGCATGTCAGTGCAGGATTGACAGAGGCAGATCACAAGGTCCACCATCATAAGCCCAGGATACCACAGGGCCATTAGTCTCCAACTGCACCACCGCAGAGAGTACAGTCCTGGCTTTGAAATGTGCCAGATTTATCTTATACAGTTTGTAATTGTGTCTAATAATTCAAAAGGACAGAAACTGCATGGCTTCCCACCAGCCCCCTATGTGGCTTGTGAATTTTCTCGTTCATGTCCAACTAAAGTTCATAACGAAAGGAGCACAGCGAGGGCTTACGTAACATTAAGTAGGGGGGAAACCACTGTCCTTATTTATCTCAGCATCGCTCATGTCCCAATGGCCGTTTGCTGTGTGTCCTTCATGTCTTTTTTTAACTTGTAAGCCTCTTGGGCACAAGAAATCATTTTCTGTCAATTATTTCATCCCTAAGACATAGCTTTGTGGCCATTTTTGTGGACTAGCATAGCTTAAATATTTCAAACAATTACAGTATAAGGAATTTAATGCAGGTGAGTCAGTACGAAGGCATAGAAGAAAAGGAAAGAAATTGGTTTTTGGAATAGTTGTCCATTATAAAGGTAGATTCTATTGCTACTCAAATACATTGTAATTTTGATGGGCAGTCCTACAGGGTTGAGAATCACTGCAGGAGCAACAGGATCGGATTCTGCTGTAAATGAATACCTGAAAGAGTAAATATCGCTTGGACCTACCGGAACAGACGACACCAGCGTCTTCGCTGTGAGCACAGTTATGCACGCCCCAGCCTCTGTGGTGACACTGCCACAAGTATTCTTCAGTCCCGTTGCACGCCACATCATCCAAGAAAATAGGGCCTGAGCCTTGCCCAAAAGAGGCACTTCCTGGGGCCCTGACGGCCCTGCCACATCCAAGCTGTCTGCACACAACGTTGGCATCGCTGACGTCCCATGAATCATCACAAACGCTCCCCCAGGATCCTCCGTGATTGACTTCAACACGGCCCTCACAACGGTTCCTTCCATTCACCAGTCTCAATGCTTGAAAGACAAATGCGCCAACAGAAAAAAAAAACACACACACACGGTAAATGTGCAACGAATTAACATTCTCTTTCAATAATGAGAGGAGCGAAAAATGGCTACTTTGCAGGAAACCACCCTCTACTCTAAAGCAGGAATGCGTGTTCCTCTTTTTATCATTTGGCCTCAGGAGGGTGACCAAGAATGTTTAGCACATCAGGTTGACAAGAAACTTCAGAGTGCAATCCAGAGAACACGAAACGTCACACAAAAAGAGTGCGGCCCATTACCACGGACAGCTGAAATCCCTTCCTCCTCACCCAACGCATAACGTAAAATACGGCGTTTAGCACTCGGCCTTTGGGCTGGGCAATCGTTTCCACAATGTAAGCACAAGGATCACGTGTTGTACAAGGAACTGGTGGAAGGCTCCTCTGGCTTGGGTCATATCACTGGCATAGACAGGGGGATCTGCGGGTGCAAGTGATCCCGAGTTGCACCAGGGCCACTTGCTGCTTCCACCCTCTTCCTCTGCACGCCTACTCCCCGCCCTCTCCCTGCCCTCCCTCTGCCTCCGCCCACCCCAGAACGCCTCCTCCCCGCCTCCCCCACACCCCACCCGCCTCTCCTCTGCTCGGCGGTCTGTGTGACCGCGGAGCGTCCAGACTTCGGCGCTCCACCGGCACTCGCCCCAGCGCTGACTTTTTTTGTTCAGAAGCACTGTTTGAGAAGCACACTGATTTTTCAGAATGGATGATGGTTCTACGAGAAGAGTACAAGCACTTCAAACATTCTATTGCTATTCAGATAGGCGAATATTCTGATGTGCATCCATGCTGAGCTTGGGATCCTTGCAGGAGCAACAGGAGACGTTTTCATGACAAACGACTACTGAAAGAGTAGGGGGGGAAACCATAGGACATACCAGAACAGATGACACCAGCATCTTCATGGTGACCACAGTTATGTACACCCCAGCCTCTGTGGCGACACTGCCACAAGTATTCCTCATTCCCTGCACACGTCACATCATCCAGGAGAATACTGCCGGAGCCTTGTCCAAAATGCGCGCTTCCTGGGGCACGGACAGCCTGGCCGCATCCAAGCTGTCTGCACACGACTTTGGCATCACTGAGTCCCCAGGAATCATCACAAACGGTACCCCAGGATCCTCCGTGAATGACTTCAACACGGCCCTCGCAAGTGTGTGCTCCGTTCACCAGCCTCAGTGCTTGAAAGGCAAAGAGGACCATTTATTGCGCGTTTACCACGTATTGTTCCATAGCAAACATTAACATTCTCATTCAAGAATGAGGGGAGTGAAAAATGGTTATTCTGCAGCACATACCAGCTTCCCTATGGCAGAAACGGGTGTTCCTCCCTTTATCAACTGGCTCCAAGAATTCTATGTTCTATGAACTCCATGTTGTGAACTTTTAGTTGAAAAGCAGTATATAAATACTGTTAATAATAATAATACGTTTCCTACCACAATCCATTACACATATCACAAACGTGTCCAAAATGCTCACTAAGCTGTGCACTCAGTGGGGTGTGAATGCTACTCTGCCCCTGTCCACATCCACTCTCCTTTCCACGAGAGAGAAAAGGGTATGTATTTCAGGACAGAGCCCAGACACAGAAAACACGAATGACATGAAACCGAATCATAATTACCATATGCTGCTGTTGCTGTTGGTGGTTCAGCTGCAAGCAAAACATTTAGAAAGATTATTTCAAACTCTCCCACCGTGGAACCTACACAACCTCAGGCCCATCACTAAAGCGGCACTTCACAATTTTTAACTACCGCAGTGTTAAGAAATCACTGACGGACAGTATTTGCAGTCCCTATCGGAGACCTGACTTGCCATGATCTGGACAACGTAAGAGGCCTTTGCAGCATCATCACCCCGTCTCGCTTGGTCTGGCAGTAGACCCCTGAGGCTCTTCGGGGCTCTGCCCCTTAGCCCGATTTCTCGATTTGGGGCATGGCATTCTTGCAACAGCCCCTGAACTAGCTATTGCTAGTTATGTGTGATAAGTTGCATGTTAAGTTGCATGCAAAGAGGCCTTTGCAGCATCATCACCCCGTCTCGCTTGGACTGGCAGTAGGTCACAATAAATTAGAGACTGTACTGTTCTTAGGTCACAATTACTGGTAGGTTATTTTTCAGGATCGGGCCTTGGGTAAAATCAGACAAAACTATAGTAAGACACCCCCTATAAATTTAACCTCCGACGTATCCCAGGAGCATAGAAAATGCCGTGATTTCGGCTCCAAAACTTGCCCTCGACTTCTCTGTGAGATCGACTCATAAGCGAGTGCCTGCGTTAGATATCAGAGGGGAAATTCCTCCTTTCCCCCCCGCCCGGGCCATGAGAAGTTCAGTGGAACGTGCCTGCAAGTAAACGCACACAGGATTGCAGCCTGAACAAAGCAATTTATCTGCAATAAGTTCAAGATGCTATTCAAGTTCAAGATGCTATTTGTGCTATTTGTGAATCATGCTATCACTGATTTTTCAGAATGGGTGATGGTTCTACGAGAAGAGTAGGATGGTTCTACGAGAAATGCTCTAGGACCATTTTCTAGGTTTCATTGGAAACAAAACGGTTTTTGAGCATTAAAGGCAGAGTGATAATTTCCAGAATGAACAAATAACATTAATAAAATATAAGACTTGTCTCATAGGCCTTCTTATTTTCAGACCTGGTTTCCCCCCCACCCCCCAAATTATGCCTCTGATACTCACAGGGGCAGTACGGGACAGGAAAAGGGTGATAGAATCTCAGCGTGCACGGCTGCCGCCAAGCTCATCTCTTCTGCCTGGCCTGCTCCGTGCTCCAAACCGCCCCAGTCCCTCCACCAACCTATCCAGCAGGCTCATCTTTGAGCCACTACTGCACACACAGGGCCCAAGGCCATTCCTGCAGGTGGCTCCCGTGCACACAACAACAGCGCGTCTGTCCAGGATTCACTTATATATACTTATATCTGTATATAAGTCAAATCGCAATATTTTAGCTCCAAAGATGGTCGCTAAAGAATTAATACATAAAGCAATACTTTGACTTTCATCCACTTGACTTTCATTGCTTTCCTCTTTCAAATGTTTCAATTACAGGTCGTGTCTCACAATTGGCGAGTGCCCTTCCCAGAAGTCATGTGGTTGACAAAAGCGCATTAAAGCAAATCCTTTTAAAAATCAATGTCCTTTTGCTAGGACATTTGAAAACAGCCTTGCTGACCTTTGCGATGTAAGATACAGGCCCAAATCCTAACCAACTTTCCAGCACTGGCACAGCGGTGCCAATGGGACGTGTGCTGCATCCTGCAGTTGAGTGGCACTCATGGCGGTCTCCTCCAAGTAAAGGAATGCTTGTTCCCTTGTTCCTACAGCAAGATATTGCTGTAGTGGAATAGCACTGGGTGGATAAACCGCACATGGAGAATTTCTATGTAATACCACATGCCTTGACACATAACACACACATGAATTAAATGAGTCATACTGATATGACCTACTCAGGGGTGTGTAGAAGGTACTCTGCTCATGCCCCTCACGTGAGAGTGAACAGGGCACGTACTGCAGGACTGAGCCTGGACGCGGAATGCAAGAACAATCTTATACCAAAACTGAATTACCATATGTGGTTTCTGCTGTTGTTGATGATATTGGTGCTGTTGTTGGAGCTGCAAGAAACAATTCAGAGAAGGTTATTTCAAACTCTGCCACCACAGAACCAACACAATCGTAGGCCTTTCACAAAACTAGCATTTCATAGTTTTTAGCCAGTATTCAGAACGCACAGGTTGGGTTTTCAGGCCATTTCTGTGGCCCGATTTGAGGTGATTTTGAAAACGTCAGCGGCAACTGGCGCATCATCACCCTTTGTGGCTGGGACTGGTACAGGACCGCGGAGACTTTCCCGGTCTCCTGCCCGTTCACGAACGTGTCCCCCTCTGAGCCACGATCTTCTCCAGTCAGCCCCTGAACTAGTTATTCCTAGTTTCTTTGCAGTCGAGTCACACTGGTGGAAACTCACAACTCGACTCGTGACTCAGTGCAGTGACTCCGGCACATCCCATATATGTAGTAGAAAATGTTCCTTACCAGTGGAAGTGGGTTCTGCGACTGTTGTGATTTCATATGCTAAAGAAAGAGGAAAGCAAGATAAGAAAATATTATGTAACAAATTACAATTTCATCGAAATCAAAACGGTTTTGAACATAGCATTGCCTCCCTTGCTCTAGGACCATTTTAAAGGTTTCTTTGGAAACAAAACGGTTTTTGAGAATTAAAGGCAGAGTGATAATTTCCAGAATGAACAAATAAAATTAATAAAATATCAGACTTGTCTCGTACGACTTCTTATTTTCAAACCTGGTTACCCCCCCCCCCAAGATTATGCCTCTGACACTCACAGGGGCAGTATGGGACAGGAAAAGGGTGATAGAATCTCAGCGTGCACGGCTGCCACCAAGCTCATCCCTTCTGCCTGTCCTGCTCCCTGCCCCAGTCCCTCCACCAACCTATGCAGCATGCTTATCTTTGACCACTGTAGCACACACAGGGCCCAAGGCTTTCTTTGCTGGTGGCCGCTGTACACACAACAGCAGCATGTCAGTGCAGGATTGACAGAGGCAGATCACAAGGTCCACCATCATAAGCCCAGGATACCACAGGGCCATTAGTCTCCAACTGCACCACCGCAGAGAGTACAGTCCTGGCTTTGAAATGTGCCAGATTTATCTTATACAGTTTGTAATTGTGTCTAATAATTCAAAAGGACAGAAACTGCATGGCTTCCCACCAGCCCCCTATGTGGCTTGTGAATTTTCTCGTTCATGTCCAACTAAAGTTCATAACGAAAGGAGCACAGCGAGGGCTTACGTAACATTAAGTAGGGGGGAAACCACTGTCCTTATTTATCTCAGCATCGCTCATGTCCCAATGGCCGTTTGCTGTGTGTCCTTCATGTCTTTTTTTAACTTGTAAGCCTCTTGGGCACAAGAAATCATTTTCTGTCAATTATTTCATCCCTAAGACATAGCTTTGTGGCCATTTTTGTGGACTAGCATAGCTTAAATATTTCAAACAATTACAGTATAAGGAATTTAATGCAGGTGAGTCAGTACGAAGGCATAGAAGAAAAGGAAAGAAATTGGTTTTTGGAATAGTTGTCCATTATAAAGGTAGATTCTATTGCTACTCAAATACATTGTAATTTTGATGGGCAGTCCTACAGGGTTGAGAATCACTGCAGGAGCAACAGGATCGGATTCTGCTGTAAATGAATACCTGAAAGAGTAAATATCGCTTGGACCTACCGGAACAGACGACACCAGCGTCTTCGCTGTGAGCACAGTTATGCACGCCCCAGCCTCTGTGGTGACACTGCCACAAGTATTCTTCAGTCCCGTTGCACGCCACATCATCCAAGAAAATAGGGCCTGAGCCTTGCCCAAAAGAGGCACTTCCTGGGGCCCTGACGGCCCTGCCACATCCAAGCTGTCTGCACACAACGTTGGCATCGCTGACGTCCCATGAATCATCACAAACGCTCCCCCAGGATCCTCCGTGATTGACTTCAACACGGCCCTCACAACGGTTCCTTCCATTCACCAGTCTCAATGCTTGAAAGACAAATGCGCCAACAGAAAAAAAAAACACACACACACGGTAAATGTGCAACGAATTAACATTCTCTTTCAATAATGAGAGGAGCGAAAAATGGCTACTTTGCAGGAAACCACCCTCTACTCTAAAGCAGGAATGCGTGTTCCTCTTTTTATCATTTGGCCTCAGGAGGGTGACCAAGAATGTTTAGCACATCAGGTTGACAAGAAACTTCAGAGTGCAATCCAGAGAACACGAAACGTCACACAAAAAGAGTGCGGCCCATTACCACGGACAGCTGAAATCCCTTCCTCCTCACCCAACGCATAACGTAAAATACGGCGTTTAGCACTCGGCCTTTGGGCTGGGCAATCGTTTCCACAATGTAAGCACAAGGATCACGTGTTGTACAAGGAACTGGTGGAAGGCTCCTCTGGCTTGGGTCATATCACTGGCATAGACAGGGGGATCTGCGGGTGCAAGTGATCCCGAGTTGCACCAGGGCCACTTGCTGCTTCCACCCTCTTCCTCTGCACGCCTACTCCCCGCCCTCTCCCTGCCCTCCCTCTGCCTCCGCCCACCCCAGAACGCCTCCTCCCCGCCTCCCCCACACCCCACCCGCCTCTCCTCTGCTCGGCGGTCTGTGTGACCGCGGAGCGTCCAGACTTCGGCGCTCCACCGGCACTCGCCCCAGCGCTGACTTTTTTTGTTCAGAAGCACTGTTTGAGAAGCACACTGATTTTTCAGAATGGATGATGGTTCTACGAGAAGAGTACAAGCACTTCAAACATTCTATTGCTATTCAGATAGGCGAATATTCTGATGTGCATCCATGCTGAGCTTGGGATCCTTGCAGGAGCAACAGGAGACGTTTTCATGACAAACGACTACTGAAAGAGTAGGGGGGGAAACCATAGGACATACCAGAACAGATGACACCAGCATCTTCATGGTGACCACAGTTATGTACACCCCAGCCTCTGTGGCGACACTGCCACAAGTATTCCTCATTCCCTGCACACGTCACATCATCCAGGAGAATACTGCCGGAGCCTTGTCCAAAATGCGCGCTTCCTGGGGCACGGACAGCCTGGCCGCATCCAAGCTGTCTGCACACGACTTTGGCATCACTGAGTCCCCAGGAATCATCACAAACGGTACCCCAGGATCCTCCGTGAATGACTTCAACACGGCCCTCGCAAGTGTGTGCTCCGTTCACCAGCCTCAGTGCTTGAAAGGCAAAGAGGACCATTTATTGCGCGTTTACCACGTATTGTTCCATAGCAAACATTAACATTCTCATTCAAGAATGAGGGGAGTGAAAAATGGTTATTCTGCAGCACATACCAGCTTCCCTATGGCAGAAACGGGTGTTCCTCCCTTTATCAACTGGCTCCAAGAATTCTATGTTCTATGAACTCCATGTTGTGAACTTTTAGTTGAAAAGCAGTATATAAATACTGTTAATAATAATAATACGTTTCCTACCACAATCCATTACACATATCACAAACGTGTCCAAAATGCTCACTAAGCTGTGCACTCAGTGGGGTGTGAATGCTACTCTGCCCCTGTCCACATCCACTCTCCTTTCCACGAGAGAGAAAAGGGTATGTATTTCAGGACAGAGCCCAGACACAGAAAACACGAATGACATGAAACCGAATCATAATTACCATATGCTGCTGTTGCTGTTGGTGGTTCAGCTGCAAGCAAAACATTTAGAAAGATTATTTCAAACTCTCCCACCGTGGAACCTACACAACCTCAGGCCCATCACTAAAGCGGCACTTCACAATTTTTAACTACCGCAGTGTTAAGAAATCACTGACGGACAGTATTTGCAGTCCCTATCGGAGACCTGACTTGCCATGATCTGGACAACGTAAGAGGCCTTTGCAGCATCATCACCCCGTCTCGCTTGGTCTGGCAGTAGACCCCTGAGGCTCTTCGGGGCTCTGCCCCTTAGCCCGATTTCTCGATTTGGGGCATGGCATTCTTGCAACAGCCCCTGAACTAGCTATTGCTAGTTATGTGTGATAAGTTGCATGTTAAGTTGCATGCAAAGAGGCCTTTGCAGCATCATCACCCCGTCTCGCTTGGACTGGCAGTAGGTCACAATAAATTAGAGACTGTACTGTTCTTAGGTCACAATTACTGGTAGGTTATTTTTTCAGGATCGGGCCTTGGGTAAAATCAGACAAAACTATAGTAAGACACCCCCCTATAAATTTAACCTCCGACGTATCCCAGGAGCATAGAAAATGCCGTGATTTCGGCTCCAAAACTTGCCCTCGACTTCTCTGTGAGATCGACTCATAAGCGAGTGCCTGCGTTAGATATCAGAGGGGAAATTCCTCCTTTCCCCCCCGCCCGGGCCATGAGAAGTTCAGTGGAACGTGCCTGCAAGTAAACGCACACAGGATTGCAGCCTGAACAAAGCAATTTATCTGCAATAAGTTCAAGATGCTATTCAAGTTCAAGATGCTATTTGTGCTATTTGTGAATCATGCTATCACTGATTTTTCAGAATGGGTGATGGTTCTACGAGAAGAGTAGGATGGTTCTACGAGAAATGCTCTAGGACCATTTTCTAGGTTTCATTGGAAACAAAACGGTTTTTGAGCATTAAAGGCAGAGTGATAATTTCCAGAATGAACAAATAACATTAATAAAATATAAGACTTGTCTCATAGGCCTTCTTATTTTCAGACCTGGTTTCCCCCCCACCCCCCAAATTATGCCTCTGATACTCACAGGGGCAGTACGGGACAGGAAAAGGGTGATAGAATCTCAGCTGTGCACGGCTGCCGCCAAGCTCATCTCTTCTGCCTGGCCTGCTCCGTGCTCCAAACCGCCCCAGTCCCTCCACCAAACCTATCCAGCAGGCTCATCTTTGAGCCACTACTGCACACACAGGGCCCAAGGCCATTCCTGCAGGTGGCTCCCGTGCACACAACAACAGCGCGTCTGTCCAGGATTCACTTATATTATACTTATATCTGTATATAAGTCAAATCGCAATATTTAGCTCCAAAGATGGTCGCTAAAGGAATTAATACATAAAGCAATACTTTGACTTTCATCCACTTGACTTTCATTGCTTTCCTCTTTCAAATGTTTCAATTACAGGTCGTGTCTCACAATTGGCGAGTGCCCTTCCCAGAAGTCATGTGGTTGACAAAAGCGCAATTAAAGCAAATCCTTTTAAAAATCAATGTCCTTTTGCTAGGACATTTGAAAACAGCCTTGCTGACCTTTGCGATGTAAGATACAGGCCCAAATCCTAACCAACTTTCCAGCACTGGCACAGCGGTGCCAATGGGGACGTGTGCTGCATCCTGCAGTTGAGTGGCACTCATGGCGGTCCTCCTCCAAGTAAAGGAATGCTTGTTCCCTTGTTCCTACAGCAAGATATTGCTGTAGTGGAATAGCACTGGGTGGATAAACCGCACATGGAGAATTTCTATGTAATACCACATGCCTTGACACATAACACACACATGAATTAAATGAGTCATACTGATATGACCTACTCAGGGGTGTGTAGAAGGTACTCTGCTCATGCCCCTCACGTTGAGAGTGAACAGGGCACGTACTGCAGGACTGAGCCTGGACGCGGAATGCAAGAACAATCTTATACCAAAACTGAATTACCATATGTGGTTTCTGCTGTTGGTTGATGATATTGGTGCTGTTGTTGGAGCTGCAAGAAACAATTCAGAGAAGGTTATTTCAAACTCTGCCACCACAGAACCAACACAATCGTAGGCCTTTCACAAAACTAGCATTTCATAGTTTTTAGCCAGTATTCAGAACGCACAGGTTGGGTTTTCAGGCATTTCTGTGGCCCGATTTGAGGTGATTTTGAAAACGTCAGCGGCAACTGGCGCATCATCACCCTTTGTGGCTGGACTGGTACATGGACCGCGGAGACTTTCCCGGTCTCCTGCCCCGTTCACGACGTGTCCCCCTCTGAGCCACGATCTTCTCCAGTCAGCCCCTGAACTAGTTTATTCCTAGTTTCTTTGCAGTCGAGTCACACTGGTGGAAACTCACAACTCGACTCTGACTCAGTGCAGTGACTCCGGCACATCCCATATATGTAGTAGAAAATGTTCCTTACAGTGGAAAGTGGGTTCTGCGACTGTTGTGATTTCATATGCTAAAGAAAGAGGAACGCAAGATAAGAAAATATTATGTAACAAATTACAATTTCATCGAAATCAAAACGGTTTTGAACATAGCATTGCCTCCCTTGCTCTAGGACCATTTTAAAGGTTTCTTTGGAAACAAAACGGTTTTTGAGAATTAAAGGCAGAGTGATAATTCCAGAATGAACAAATAAAATTAATAAAATATCAGACTTGTCTCGTACGACTTCTTATTTTCAAACCTGGTTACCCCCCCCCCCCCAAGATTATGCCTCTGACACTCACAGGGGCAGTATGGGACAGGAAAAGGGTGATAGAATCTCAGCGTGCACGGCTGCCACCAAGCTCATCCTTCTGCCTGTCCTGCTCCCTGCCCCAGTCCCTCCACCAACCTATGCAGCATGCTTATCTTTGACCACTGTAGCACACACAGGGCCCAAGGCTTTCTTTGCTGTGTGGCCGCTGTACACACAACAGCAGCATGTCAGTGCAGGATTGACAGAGGCAGATCACAAGGTCCACCATCATAAGCCCAGGATACCACAGGGCCATTAGTCTCCAACTGCACCACCGCAGAGAGTACAGTCCTGGCTTTGAAATGTGCCAGATTTATCTTATACAGTTTGTAATTGTGTCTAATAATTCAAAAGGACAGAAACTGCATGGCTTCCCACCCAGCCCCCTATGTGGCTTGTGAATTTTCTCGTTCATGTCCAACTAAAGTTCATAACGAAAGGAGCACAGCGAGGGCTTACGTAACATTAAGTAGGGGGAAACCACTGTCCTTATTTATCTCAGCATCGCTCATGTCCCAATGGCCGTTTGCTGTGTGTCCTTCATGTCTTTTTTTAACTTGTAAGCCTCTTGGCACAAGAAATCATTTTCTGTCAATTATTTCATCCTAAGACATAGGCTTTGTGGCCATTTTTGTGGACTAGCATAGCTTAAATATTTCAAACAATTACAGTATAAGGAATTTAATGCAGGTGAGTCAGTACGAAGGCATAGAAGAAAAGGAAAGAAATTGGTTTTTGGGAATAGTTGTCCATTATTAAGGTAGATTCTATTGCTACTCAAATACATTGTAATTTTGATGGGCATTCCTACAGGGTTGAGAATCACTGCAGGAGCAACAGGATCGGATTCTGCTGTAAATGAATACCTGAAAGAGTAAATATCGCTTGGACCTACCGGAACAGACGACACCAGCGCCTTCGCTGGTGAGCACAGTTATGCACGCCCCAGCCTCTGTGGTGACACTGCCACAAGTATTCTTCAGTCCCGTTGCACGCCACATCATCCAAGAAAATAGGGCTGAGCCTTGCCCAAAAGAGGCACTTCCTGGGGCCCTGACGGCCCTGCCACATCCAAGCTGTCTGCACACAACGTTGGCATCGCTGACGTCCCATGAATCATCACAAACGCTCCCCCAGGATCCTCCGTGATTGACTTCAACACGGCCCTCACAACGTTCCTTCCATTCACCAGTCTCAATGCTTGAAAGACAAATGCGCCAACAGAAAAAAAAAACACACACACACGGTAAATGTGCAACGAATTAACATTCTCTTTCAATAATGAGAGGAGCGAAAATGGCTACTTTGCAGGAAACCACCCTCTACTCTAAAGCAGGAATGCGTGTTCCTCTTTTTATCATTTGGCCTCAGGAGGGTGACCAAGAATGTTTTAGCACATCAGGTTGACAAGAAACTTCAGAGTGCAATCCAGAGAAACACGAAACGTCACACAAAAAGAGTGCGGCCCATTACCACGGACAGCTGAAATCCCTTCCTCCTCACCAACGCATAACGTAAATACAGGCGTTTAGCACTCGCCTTTGGGCTGGGCAATCGTTTCCACAATGTAAGCACAAGGATCACGTGTTGTACAAGGAACTGGTGGAAGGCTCCTCTGGCTTGGGTCATATCAATGGCATAGACAGGGGGATCTGCGGGTGCAAGTGATCCCGAGTTGCACCAGGGCCACTTGCTGCTTCCACCCTCTTCCTCTGCACGCCTACTCCCCGCCCTCTCCCTGCCCTCCCTCTGCCTCCGCCCACCCCAGAACGCCTCCTCCCCGCCTCCCCCACACCCCACCCGCCTCTCCTCTGCTCGGCGGTCTGTGTGACCCGCGGAGCGTCCCAGACTTCGGCGCTCACACCGGCGCTCGCCCAGCGCTGACTTTTTTTGTTCAGAAGCACTGTTTGTGAAGCACACTGATTTTTCAGAATGGATGATGGTTCTACGAGAAGAGTACAAGCACTTCAAACATTCTATTGCTATTCAGATAGGCGAATATTCTGATGTGCATCCATGCTGAGCTTGGGATCCTTGCAGGAGCAACAGGAGACGTTTTCATGACAAACGACTACTGAATGAGTAGGGGGGGAAACCATAGGACATACCAGAACAGATGACACCAGCATCTTCATGGTGACCACAGTTATGTACACCCCCAGCCTCTGTGCGACACTGCCACAAGTAATTCCTCATTCCCTGCACACGTCACATCATCCAGGAGAATACTGCCGGAGCCTTGTGTCCAAAATGCGCGCTTCCTGGGGCACGGACAGCCTGGCCGCATCCAAGCTGTCTGCACACGACTTTGGCACTCACTGAGTCCCCAGGAATCATCACAAACGGTACCCCAGGATCCTCCGTGAATGACTTCAACACGGCCCTCGCAAGTGTGTGCTCCGTTCACCAGCCTCAGTGCTTGAAAGGCAAAGAGGACCATTTATTGCGCGTTTACCACGTATTGTTCCATAGCAAACATTAACATTCTCATTCAAGAATGAGGGGAGTGAAAAATGGTTATTTCTGCAGCACATACCAGCTTCCCTATGGCAGAAACGGGTGTTCCTCCCTTTATCAACTGGA